>NC_134361.1:18636755-18869255 GCF_048569485.1 Anomaloglossus baeobatrachus
TGGTCCGTCTTATTACAACATATAACAACCGTTGGAAGGAAATAGTGGAGATCTGTAAAAAACATTGGGGAATCTTAGCAACAGATTCAGCACTGAGATCTACTATTCCTGAATACCCATTAGTTACGGCACGTCGGGCCAGAAATATGAGGGACTACCTTGTGCGTAGCCATTACAATCCCACAATGAATCAACATAATGTGGGAACAATTGGATTTTACCCGTGTGGATTGTGCAAAGCTTGCAGCAATATGCGGAAAGCGAAAACTTTCCGCGGAGCTAGGGACAACAGAGAATATGTCATCAGGGCGTTTTTAACCTGCTCTTCTAAGGCAGTTATATATCAAGCCTCCTGTCCATGCGGCTTGCTTTATATAGGTATGACTACCCGGGAGTTAAAAGTCAGAGTGGGTGAGCACGTCAGGGATATAAAAAACTCAAAAGAAACATCTAGTAGCGAGAAATTGAAGACCATCCCTCGACATTTTAGGGAGTGCCACAACTCCGACTCTCGACAGCTGTGTGTAAAAGCCATCGACCAAATTAGGATCGATGCACGAGGTGGTGACATTGGCAGAACTCTCGCACGCTTAGAAAGCCGGTGGATCTATAGGCTGGGCACTGTGACCCCCGAAGGTCTAAATGAAAATTTTGGATTTAACGCCTTTTGTGAACATATGTCTTATCCTGTGGGGGATCTCTTGTTTTTAATTGAATTTTTTATACTGTTTTAGTTATTTCTATACTCTTTTGGCATGATCTGTTTCTATCAACAGAGGATGGCATACCTTGCTTGAGTCGTAATTGTATTCTTGTTTTTCTTGAGGTCATTGCATTGCGCGAATCCTGTACCTAATCGGTGGAATTGGCACATATATTGTGAATACCCTGGAATCGGAAAAACAGCTACCGGCACTGGATGATTGATTTATGAAGCATTATGCGTCGAGCGACCATAAAGTTGGATGAATGTCGCAACATTATGGATTTCATCAAGTGATCAAAGAATGAAAGACTTACTAAGGAATGACCTACAATCAAGTCTAGCGTTATCCCATGTACTGGACATTGTTCTGGATGTGGGATCATGTGTGGTTATTCATGATTCTTTCAATTATAGGTGCATGGGTTTTGCCTCCCCCCATGATCAATCTGGCCCCTGTTTGTAATCTCCCCCTGGTAGGTGAAGGATTAAGGGTTGTGGTGATACATTAGGTACATCTCAGTAAACAGCGGCAACAGTGGCCTTAGATTTAGTGAAGTGGGGCATTTAGTACGGGTGGTTGGTCATGAGTAGGCAATTATATAGGGTTGTATAATATATGTAAGGGGATATCACTAATAGATAATGGATATGGGAGGTAACCTATTGTAAGGTGGCTGGTTTTTGTGCAGTTTGGGGATGTAAAATTACATGTATTTGGCTTGGGGCTATGATAAGCATGTAAGGAATATGTAAATTGTTGTTTGTGTGTAGCTGCAAATGGCCTGCTAATGTAAATAACCCCGAGAGCACACACAACCTGTGTGCATTTTTGCTACCGTAAAACTATCATTATAATATGCATACAGCCCATTATTTTAGGTATTAAGCAGCCTCTGTATCCGGTTTCTGGATAATATGTTTATGAGATCAGATAGTAATAAGACCTGCGAATGATTGGCCTCGATCGTAGTATTCTTCCTTTACTCTATGAACACATGTGGTGGTGACTGCTGCTTGGTGAGCCACGCTGAGCGCGGCTGGTATCCGGGAGGAGATTTCCTTACCTCTCAGTACGGCCATAACAAGCGGGCCGCGCGCATGCTCGGTAGCCTTGGCATCGCGTTGCCATGGTGGCCGGGCCTGCTCGCGTCCCGCCCCAGGCCGGAAGTGAGGTGAGGCAACTTCCGGAGTCTCCTCCGACTGGAACCAGGCCGCGCCGATGATAGCGTGGAGCCGGATATGCGATTATGCACCATATGTGCTCAATTTTAACAGAATATAAAAGGTGAGAGCTCAGCAGGGTGTGCATTAGCCTCCTGAGGAAGCCCTAGGCGGTGAAACGCGTCGAGGCGTGGTGGGTGGAGAGCAAGCTACTCTGGTCAGGTCTGTACTCGATTGTTTGATATTACTAGTTGTGCAGTAAAAATGATCGCTGTTAGCGAGGTGTGCTACTGAAGGTAGCTTACATGGGATATTGGTAGGTGGGGAATGACCCCTATGCATTAAGGCATGGTTTAATATCAGGCTTTGCACATTAGGTATGTCTGTAAGCTCACTAAATAGCTCATGGTGGAATTTGGAGGGACTAGTAGATGGTTAAGGCAGTTAGTATACTGGGTGAGATTATTGTTACCAGACAGCCCATTTTCTGTAGCCATTACCTGTATATCCCTCTGTGAGAATAGATTGTTATTTGTGTGCTGTTATAACAAGCAATTGGGATGTAACTGGTGGCCATGAATCTGGGTAGACACAGCCTCTTATGATTTATTATTAGAGGCCTGTTCTTGTTATTTTGATTGGTAAAATCTGCAGGGAGGTATAGAGGCTTGGCTTAGCACTGATTGCACCCCATTATGAGTATATGTGAGTGCACTCAATAGTCCATGGAGGAATTGTGAGGGGTTAACAGATATTTAGGACATTCATGCACTAGGTGAGATTTTTGATCTTAAATCGATCTATCTGTAGCCTCTAGCTTTCATAGCCCTATGGATGAGTGAATTGTATACCTGATAATATCAAGGTCAATTAGGGAAGAACATAAAGGTTGTGAATTTGTGATTGACCAATACAGGCATATATAACCATTTATGACCTACTACGAGAAGTTTTTCTAGGTATTGCCCCTATGTGGCCTTTATGGTTGCGCATCACGCTATGGTGTTATCTGCAAGTTTAAGAAATTGTGTAATTAGGAAATGGAGTACTTATTGAAGACCTGGTAGATTTGTTTCTGATCCCCAACCCACCTTTCCTCCAATTTGGGGGAGTTATATTTGTACACTTGCTACCCTGTAGTGCCATTAAGTCCAAAAATGTGTGTTTTTTATTATATGTAATAAAGTTTATTTTTATGGAAGTTTTGCATCAAATATATATTCTTGGTTCAAGGATATAAGTGGTTGTATATGTGTGTGTGTGTATGTGTGTGTGTATGTGTGTGTGTGTGCGTATGTGTGTGTATGTGTATATGTGTGTGTGTGTATGTGTATGTGTATATGTGTGTGTGCGTGTGTGTGTGTGTGTATATGTGTGTGTGTGTGTGTGTGTGTGTGTGTATGTCCGCTAAAGGAATCCACACCATTTCATTTACAATCACGAAATTTTGCACAGACACTCCATGTGACCCAGGGAACGTCATAGACTATGTTTTGACAGGAAATTTTAAAACCACCATTTAGTTACTCTCCAAAAAACCTGCCTCCATTAAAGTCAATGGAGCTGCCAGCTATTAGGTTATTATTAGCAGCTGTGAGTGGTTTCTATAGGAACAAAATATATTGTTAGTATAAGAAGCTTATGTGTGGGTAATAAGTGGGGAGATGAATAGAGAGAGACAGAAAGAGACAGAGAGAGAGACACAGTCAAAGAGACAGACAGAGGCAGACAGACAGAGACAGACAGGGAAAGAGACAGACAGGGAAAGAGATAGAGACAAGAAAAGAAACATTGAAAGAGACAGATACAAGTAAAGAGACAGGGAAAGAGAAAGAGACAAGTGAAGAGACAGGGAAAGAGACAGAAAGGGAAAGAGACAGATGGGGAAAGAGACAAACAGGGAAAGAAACAGACATGGAAAGAGACAGACCTGGAACAAAACAGACCTGGAAAGAGACAGACAGGGAAAGAGACAGACAGGGAAAGAGACAGAGGGGGAAAGAGACAGACCTGGAACGAGAAAGACCTGGATCGAGACAGACGGGGAACGAGACAGACGGGGAACGAGACAGAGAGAGAACGAGACAGACGGAGCAAGAGATAGATGGAGAAAGAGGCAGACCTGGAAAGAGACAGACGGGGAACAAGACAGACGGGGAACGAGACAGACGGGGAACGAGACAGACGGGGAACGAGACAGACGGGGAACGAGACAGACGGGGAACGAGACAGACGGAGAACGAGACAGACGGAGAACGAGACAGACGGGGAATGAGACAGACGGGGAAAGAGACAGATCTGGAATGAGACAGATGGGGAAAGAGACTGACAGACAGAGACAGACGCAGAGATAGAGAGAGATAAACAGAGAGACTGATATAGAGACAGACAGAGAGACTGATACAGACAGACAGAGACAGACAGACAGAGACTAGGAGAGAGACAGAGAGACAGTTACTATCCCGGGCAACGCCAGGTACTACACCTAGTCTAATATATAAAGCTGAGTGTATGTGTGTGTGTGTGTGTGTGTGTGTGTGTGTGTGTGTGTGTGTATGTCCGCTAAAGGAATCCACACCGTCGCATTTACAATCATGACATTTTGCACAGAAACCCCATGTGACCCAGGGAACGTCATAGACTATGTTTGGGAGGGAAAATTTAACCCCGCGCTTTACACTTACTCTCCAAAAATCCTGCCTCTATTAAACTGAATGGAGGTGGGAGCTACAGGCTATAAATAGCAACTGTCAGTGGTTGCTATAGGAACAAAATAAACTGTTAGTATAAGAAGCTTATGTGTGAGGTAATCTGATGTCGGTGGGGAGACGGATAGAGAGAGAGACAGAAAAAGACAGACAGACACAGACAGAGACAGCCCTGGAAAGAGACAGCACTGGAAAGAGACAGCTGGGCAAAGAGATAGCCCGACAAAGAGACAGACCTGGAAAGAGGCAGACCTGGAAAGAGACAGACCGGGCAAAGAGACAGACCGGGCAAAGAGACAGATGGGGCAAAGAGACAGATGGGGAAAGAGACAGACCGGGAAAGAGAGAGACCGGGAAAGAGACAGCCGAGCAAAGAGACAGACCTAGAAAGAGACAGCCTAGAAAGAGACAGACCGGGCAAAGAGACAGACCGGGCAAAGAGACAGACCGGGCAAAGAGACAGCCCTGGAAAGAGACAGCCCTGGAAAGAGACAGCCCTGGAAAGAGACAGCCCTGGAAAGAGACAGCTGGGCAAAGAGACAGCGGGCAAAGAGACAGACGGGCAAAGAGACAGACGGGCAAAGACAGAAACAGACAGACACAGAGATAGAGACAGACACAGAGATAGAGACAGACAGACAAGGAAAGAGACAGACAGAGAGACAGACAGAGAGACAGACAGACAGTGACACACAGACAGAGACTGGGAGAGAGACAGTGACTATCCCGGGCAGAGCCGGGCACTGGAGCTAGTAATAAATATAATGGAATAAATCAGAAGATGAAACTTTACTTGTACATCGCGTTTTTACGTCGTTCTGACGCCTTCATCAGGTAAATATCAAATAACGAGCGAGTCCCCTAAATTTCAAGAAAGAAAAATGGCGCAATGATTAGGAGGAATCACAAGGACTCTGAAACGCGTGGTGAAATATGTTACGTTATCCGTTTTTTGGCTTATGCTCTTACACTGGCCGGGCTTAAATTGCTGTTTTTCTGCGGCCTTCTGCTTTTCCTGTCACTGAATTATTCGGAGACTGAAGATATGTATCTAACAAAAAATAAGAATGGCTCCGAAATGCGTAAGCCAATGCAAGATTCCTTTTTGGATCTACTGGATTATGCTGTTCGGATATCCTGGCAGTACCAGGGGTAAACTATTGATTTCCTGATCAGTCAGAATCTTCATTCGGAGTCTGAGGTTCGCTGGCCGAGCGTCTGGAGCGGCAGCCGCGAGAACCATTGATTAAGACCACTAAGAGCGCTATATAAAATGAAAGCTGTGATTTGATTGGTCACTACGGGGAACACAGACAATTTTTTAGACGGTTTGACAGGTTTCTCCAATCACTTACTAATATTGAAGGAGGATTCTGAATACTGACAGCGAGGGCCTTCAAACTGTGCTCGGCAGACGCAGCTCGTTCCATTAAAATCCCCTCCATTCAAACAAACTGAAAAAAATAAAGTCGTGAGAGAAGATCAAACTGTGACCGAGAAAAAAGCCGAGGAAAAGTCACCGACAACAGCCAATCACACCCACCTGCCGTGGTCAGGGCTTCAGTCGTGGCTGGAACGTGGCTGGTAGTCGCATTGGTGGTCGGGACGGTTCTCCTGGTTGTAGGATGGACGGTTTCATGCCTCGGAGTACGGGCCTCAGTTGTATGGGTTATATTCCCGCTCACAGTCAGATGAGTCCTAATAGTTGTAGAATGGATTGTGCCTTCACTAACACTGGGACCTGAAGCATTGCTCATAGGCCGGATGGTGGAAGTATAGACTGTATTATGATTTATTACAGTAGGTGTAGTATACGCTGTATTCTCAGTCACTATAGGCACAATACGCTCAGTTGTAGTATACGCTGTATTCTCAGTTACTGTAGGCACAATACGCTCAGTTGTAGTATACGCTGTATTCTCAGTTACTATAGGCACAATACGCTCAGTTGTAGTATGGGCTGTATTCTCAGTTACTATAGGCACAATACGCTCAGTTGTAGTATACGCTGTATTCTCAGTTACTATAGGCACAATACGCTCAGTTGTAGTATACGCTGTATTCTCAGTTACTATAGGCACAATACGCTCAGTTGTAGTATGAGCTGTATTCTCAGTTACTATAGGCACAATCCTCTCAGTTGTAGTATGGGCTGTATTCTCAGTTACTATAGGCACAATCCTCTCAGTTGTAGTATGGGCTGTATTCTCAGTTACTATAGGCACAATACTCTCAGTTGTAGTATGGGCTGTATTCTCAGTTACTATAGGCACAATACGCTCAGTTGTAGTATAGGCTGTATTCTCAGTTACTATAGGCATAATACGCTCAGTTGTAGTATGGGCTGTATTCTCAGTTACCATAGGCACAATACGCTCAGTTGTAGTATGGGCTGTATTCTCAGTTACTATAGGCACAATACGCTCAGTTGTAGTATGGGCTGTATTCTCAGTTACTATAGGCACAATACGCTCAGTTGTAGTATGGGCTGTATTCTCAGTTACTATAGGCACAATACTCTCAGTTGCAGTATGGGCTGTATTCTCAGTTACTATAGGCACAATACGCTCAGTTGTAGTATGGGCTGTATTCTCAGTTACTATAGGCACAATACGCTCAGTTGTAGTATGGGCTGTATTCTCAGTTACTATAGGCACAATACGCTCAGTTGTAGTATACGCTGTATTCTCAGTTACTATAGGCACAATACGCTCAGTTGTAGTATGGGCTGTATTCTCAGTTACTATAGGCACAATACTCTCAGTTGTAGTATGGGCTGTATTCTCAGTTACTATAGGCACAATACGCTCAGTTGTAGTATGGGCTGTATTCTCAGTTACTATAGGCACAATACGCTCAGTTGTAGTATGGGCTGTATTCTCAGTTACTGTAGGCACAATACTCTCAGTTGTAGTATGAGCTGTATTCTCAGTTACTATAGGCACAATACGCTCAGTTGTAGTATGGGCTGTATTCTCAGTTACTATAGGCACAATACGCTCAGTTGTAGTATGGGCTGTATTCTCAGTTACTATAGGCACAATACTCTCAGTTGCAGTATGGGCTGTATTCTCAGTTACTATAGGCACAATACGCTCAGTTGTAGTATGGGCTGTATTCTCAGTTACTATAGGCACAATACGCTCAGTTGTAGTATGGGCTGTATTCTCAGTTACTATAGGCACAATACGCTCAGTTGTAGTATACGCTGTATTCTCAGTTACTATAGGCACAATACGCTCAGTTGTAGTATGGGCTGTATTCTCAGTTACTATAGGCACAATACGCTCAGTTGTAGTATAGGCTGTATTCTCAGTTACTATACGCATAATACGCTCAGTTGTAGTATGGGCTGTATTCTCAGTTACTGTAGGCACAATACTCTCAGTTGTAGTATGAGCTGTATTTTCAGTTACAATAGGCACAATACTCTCAGTTGTAGTATGAGCTGTATTCTCAGTTACTATAGGCACAATACTCTCAGTTGTAGTATGGGCTGTATTCTCAGTTACTGTAGGCACAATACGCTCAGTTGTAGTATGGGCTGTATTCTCAGTTACTATAGGCACAATACTCTCAGTTGTAGTATGAGCTGTATTCTCAGTTACTGTAGGCACAATACTCTCAGTTGTAGTATGGGCTGTATTCTCAGTTACTATACGCATAATACGCTCAGTTGTAGTATGGGCTGTATTCTCAGTTACTATAGGCACAATACTCTCAGTTGTAGTATACGCTGTATTCTCAGTTACTGTAGGCACAATACGCTCAGTTGTAGTATGGGCTGTATTCTCAGTTACTATAGGCATAATGCGCTCAGTTGTAGTATGGGCTGTATTCTCAGTTACTGTAGGCACAATACGCTCAGTTGTAGTATGGGCTGTATTCTCAGTTACTGTAGGCACAATACGCTCAGTTGTAGTATGGGCTGTATTCTCAGTTACTGTAGGCACAATACGCTCAGTTGTAGTATGGGCTGTATTCTCAGTTACTGTAGGCACAATGCGCTCAGTTGTAGTATGGGCTGTATTCTCAGTTACTGTAGGCACAATACGCTCAGTTGTAGTATGGGTTGTATTCTCAGTTACTATAGGCACAATACTCTCAGTTGTAGTATGGGCTGTATTCTCAGTTACTATAGGCATAATACGCTCAGTTGTAGTATGGGCTGTATTCTCAGTTACTATAGGCACAATACTCTCAGTTGTAGTATACGCTGTATTCTCAGTTACTGTAGGCACAATACGCTCAGTTGTAGTATGGGCTGTATTCTCAGTTACTATAGGCATAATACGCTCAGTTGTAGTATGGGCTGTATTCTCAGTTACTGTAGGCACAATACGCTCAGTTGTAGTATGGGCTGTATTCTCAGTTACTATAGGCACAATACTCTCAGTTGTAGTATGAGCTGTATTCTCAGTTACTATAGGCACAATACTCTCAGTTCTAGTATGAGCTATATTCTCAGTTACTGTAGGCACAATACGCTCAGTTGTAGTATGAGCTGTATTCTCAGTTACTATAGGCACAATACGCTCAGTTGTAGTATGGGCTGTATTCTCAGTTACTATAGGCACAATACGCTCAGTTGTAGTATGGGCTGTATTCTCAGTTACTGTAGGCACAATACTCTCAGTTGTAGTATGAGCTGTATTCTCAGTTACTGTAGGCACAATACTCTCAGTTGTAGTATGAGCTGTATTCTCAGTTACTATAGGCACAATACGCTCAGTTGTAGTATGGGCTGTATTCTCAGTTACTATAGGCACAATACGCTCAGTTGTAGTATGGGCTGTATTCTCAGTTACTGTAGGCACAATACTCTCAGTTGTAGTATGAGCTGTATTCTCAGTTACTATAGGCACAATACGCTCAGTTGTAGTATGGGCTGTATTCTCAGTTACTATAGGCACAATACGCTCAGTTGTAGTATGGGTTGTATTCTCAGTTACTATAGGCACAATACGCTCAGTTGTAGTATGGGCTGTATTCTCAGTTACTATAGGCACAATACGCTCAGTTGTAGTATGGGCTGTATTCTCAGTTACTATAGGCACAATATTCTCAGTTGTAGTATGGGCTGTATTCTCAGTTACTATAGGCACAATACTCTCAGTTGTAGTATGGGCTGTATTCTCAGTTACTATAGGCACAATACTCTCAGTTGTAGTATGGGCTGTATTCTCAGTTACTATAGGCACAATACGCTCAGTTGTAGTATGGGTTGTATTCTCAGTTACTGTAGGCACAATATTCTCAGTTGTAGTATGGGCTGTATTCTCAGTTACTATAGGCACAATACGCTCAGTTGTAGTATGGGCTGTATTCTCAGTTACTATAGGCACAATATTCTCAGTTGTAGTATGGGCTGTATTCTCAGTTACTGTAGGCACAATACGCTCAGTTGTAGTATGGGTTGTATTCTCAGTTACTGTAGGCACAATATTCTCAGTTGTAGTATGGGCTGTATTCTCAGTTACTATAGGCACAATACGCTCAGTTGTAGTATGGGCTGTATTCTCAGTTACTATAGGCACAATGCGCTCAGTTGTAGTATGAGCTGTATTCTCAGTTACTATAGGCACAATATTCTCAGTTGTAGTATGGGCTGTATTCTCAGTTACTGTAGGCACAATGCGCTCAGTTGTAGTATGGGCTGTATTCTCAGTTACTGTAGGCACAATACGCTCAGTTGTAGTATGGGCTGTATTCTCAGTTACTGTAGGCAGAATACGCTCAGTTGTAGTATGGGCTGTATTCTCAGTTCCTTTAGGCACAATCCTCTCAGTTGTAGTATGGGCTGTATTTTCAGTTACTATAGGCACAATGCGCTCAGTTGTAGTATGGTTTTTATTCTCAGTTACTATAGGCACAATACGCTCAGTTGTAGTATGGGCTGTATTCTCAGTTACTGTAGGCACAATACTCTCAGTTGTAGTATGGGCTGTATTCTCAGTCACTATAGGCACAATACGCTCAGTTGTTGTATGGGCTGTATTTTCAGTTACTATAGGCACAATACGCTCAGTTGTAGTATGGGCTGTATTCTCAGTTACTATAGGCACAATACGCTCAGTTGTAGTATGGGCTGTATTCTCAGTCACTATAGGCACAATACGCTCAGTTGTAGTATGGGCTGTATTCTCAGTTACTATAGGCACAATCCTCTCAGTTGTAGTAAGGGCTGTATTCTCAGTTCCTATAGGCACAAAACGCTCAGTTGTAGTATGGGCTGTATTCTCAGTCACTATAGGCACAATGCGCTCAGTTGTAGTATGGGCTGTATTCTCAGTTACTGTAGGCACAATACGCTCAGTTGTAGTATGGGCTGTATTTTCAGTTACAATAGGCACAATACTCTCAGTTGTAGTATGGGCTGTATTCTCAGTTACTATAGGCACAATACTCTCAGTTGTAGTATGGGCTGTATTCTCAGTTACTGTAGGCACAATACGCTCAGTTGTAGTATGGGCTGTATTCTCAGTTACTGTAGACACAATCCTCTCAGTTGTAGTATGGGCTGTATTCTCAGTTACTATAGGCACAATACTCTCAGTTGTAGTATGGGCTGTATTCTCAGTTACTGTAGACACAATACGCTCAGTTGTAGTATGGGCTGTATTCTCAGTTACTATAGGCACAATATTCTCAGTTGTAGTATGGGCTGTATTCTCAGTTGCTATAGGCACAACAATACTCTCAGTTGTAGTATGGGCTGTATTCTCAGTTACTGTAGACACAATACTCTCATTTGTAGTATGGGCTGTATTCTCAGTTACAATAGGCATAATACGCTCAGTTGTAGTATGGGCTGTATTTTCAGTTACAATAGGCACAATACTCTCAGTTGTAGTATGGGCTGTATTCTCAGTTACTATAGGCACAATACTCTCAGTTGTAGTATGGGCTGTATTCTCAGTTACTGTAGGCACAATACGCTCAGTTGTAGTATGGGCTGTATTCTCAGTTACTATAGGCACAATACTCTCAGTTGTAGTATGGTCTGTATTCTCAGTTACTGTAGGCACAATACGCTCAGTTGTAGTATGGGGTATATTCTCAGTCACTATAGGCACAATGCGCTCAGTTGTAGTATGGGCTGTATTCTCAGTTACTATAGGCACAATACTCTCAGTTGTAGTATGGGCTGTATTCTCAGTTACTGTAGACACAATACTCTCATTTGTAGTATGGGCTGTATTCTCAGTTACAATAGGCATAATACGCTCAGTTGTAGTATGGGCTGTATTTTCAGTTACAATAGGCACAATACTCTCAGTTGTAGTATGGGCTGTATTCTCAGTTACTATAGGCACAATACTCTCAGTTGTAGTATGGGCTGTATTCTCAGTTACTGTAGGCACAATACGCTCAGTTGTAGTATGGGCTGTATTCTCAGTTACTATAGGCACAATACTCTCAGTTGTAGTATGGTCTGTATTCTCAGTTACTGTAGGCACAATACGCTCAGTTGTAGTATGGGGTATATTCTCAGTCACTATAGGCACAATGCGCTCAGTTGTAGTATGGGCTGTATTCTCAGTTACTATAGGCACAATACTCTCAGTTGTAGTATGGGCTGTATTCTCAGTTACTGTAGGCACAATATTCTCAGTTGTAGTATGGGCTGTATTTTCAGTTTCTGTAGGCACAATACGCTCAGTTGTAGTATGGGCTGTATTCTCAGTTACTGTAGGCACAATACGCTCAGTTGTAGTATGGGCTGTATTCTCAGTTACTGTAGGCACAATACGCTCAGTTGTAGTATGGGCTGTATTCTCAGTTACTATAGGCACAATCCTCTCAGTTGTAGTAAGGGCTGTATTCTCAGTTCCTATAGGCACAATACGCTCAGTTGTAGTATGGGCTGTATTCTCAGTCACTATAGGCACAATGCGCTCAGTTGTAGTATGGGCTGTATTCTCAGTTACTGTAGGCACAATACGCTCAGTTATAGTATGGGCTGTATTCTCAGTTCCTATAGGCACAATACTCTCAGTTGTAGTATGGGCTGTATTCTCAGTTACTGTAGACACAATACGCTCAGTTGTAGTATGGGCTGTATTCTCAGTTACTATAGGCACAATATTCTCAGTTGTAGTATGGGCTGTATTCTCAGTTACTATAGGCACAATCCTCTCAGTTGTAGTAAGGGCTGTATTCTCAGTTCCTATAGGCACAATACGCTCAGTTGTAGTATGGGCTGTATTCTCAGTCACTATAGGCACAATACGCTCAGTTGTAGTATGGGCTGTATTCTCAGTTACTGTAGGCAGAATACGCTCAGTTATAGTATGGGCTGTATTCTCAGTTACTATAGGCACAATATTCTCAGTTGTAGTATGGGCTGTATTCTCAGTTACTATAGGCACAATACTCTCAGTTGTAGTATGGGCTGTATTCTCAGTTACAATAGGCATAATACGCTCAGTTGTAGTATGGGCTGTATTCTCAGTTACTATAGGCACAATACGCTCAGTTGTAGTATGGGCTGTATTTTCAGTTACAATAGGCAGAATACGCTCAGTTGTAGTATGGGGTATATTCTCAGTCACTATAGGCACAATACGCTCAGTTGTAGTATGGGGTATATTCTCAGTTACTATAGGCACAATACTCTCAGTTGTAGTATGGGCTGTATTTTCAGTTACAATAGGCACAATACTCTCAGTTGTAGTATGGGCTGTATTCTCAGTTACTGTAGGCACAATATTCTCAGTTGTAGTATGGGCTGTATTCTCAGTTACTGTAGGCACAATACGCTCAGTTGTGGTATGGGCTGTTTTCTCAGTTACTATAGGCACAATATTCTCAGTTGTAGTATGGGCTGTATTCTCAGTTACTGTAGGCACAATACGCTCAGTTGTAGTATGGGCTGTAATCTCAGTTACTATAGGCACAATCCTCTCAGTTGTAGTATGGGCTGTATTCTCAGTTACTATAGGCACAATCTTCTCAGTTGTAGTATGGGCTGTATTCTCAGTTACTATAGGCACAATACGCTTAGTTGTAGTATGGGCTGTATTCTCAGTTACTATAGGCACAATATTCTCAGTTGTAGTATGGGCTGTATTCTCAGTTACTATAGGCACAATCCTCTCAGTTGTAGTATGGGCTGTATTCTCAGTTACTATAGGCACAATACGCTCAGTTGTAGTATGGGCTGTATTCTCAGTTACTGTAGGCACAATGCGCTCAGTTGTAGTATGGGTTGTATTCTCAGTTACTATAGGCACAATACTCTCAGTTGTAGTATGGGTTGTATTCTCAGTTACTGTAGACACAATACGCTCAGTTGTAGTATGGGCTGTATTCTCAGTTCCTATAGGCACAATCCTCTCAGTTGTAGTATGGGTTGTATTCTCAGTTACTGTAGGCACAATGCGCTCAGTTGTAGTATGGGCTGTATTCTCAGTTACTGTAGGCACAATACTCTCAGTTGTAGTATGGGCTGTATTCTCAGTTACTATAGGCACAATCCTCTCAGTTGTAGTATGGGCTGTATTCTCAGTTACTATAGGCACAATACTCTCAGTTGTAGTATGGGCTGTATTCTCAGTCACTATAGGCACAATGCGCTCAGTTGTAGTATGGGCTGTATTCTCAGTTACTATAGGCACAATCCTCTCAGTTGTAGTATGGGCTGTATTCTCAGTTACTATAGGCACAATACTCTCAGTTGTAGTATGGGCTGTATTCTCAGTTACTATAGGCACAATACGCTCAGTTGTAGTATGGGCTGTATTCATAGTTCCTATAGGCACAATGCGCTCAGTTGTAGTATGGGCTGTATTCTCAGTTACTATAGGCACAATACGCTCAGTTGTAGTATGGGCTGTATTCTCAGTTACTGTAGGCAGAATACGCTCAGTTGTAGTATGGGCTGTATTCTCAGTCACTATAGGCACAATGCGCTCAGTTGTAGTATGGGTTGTATTCTCAGTTACTATCGGCACAATCCTCTCAGTTGTAGTATGGGCTGTATTCTCAGTTACTGTAGGCACAATACGCTCAGTTGTAGTATGGGTTGTATTCTCAGTTACTATAGGCACAATACTCTTAGTTGTAGTATGGGCTGTATTCTCAGTTGCTATAGGCACAATACTCTCAGTTGTAGTATGGGCTGTATTCTCACTTACTATAGGCACAATACGCTCAGTTATAGTATGGGCTGTATTCTCAGTTACTATAGGCACAATACGCTCAGTTGTAGTATGGGTTGTATTCTCGGTTACTGTAGGCACAATACGCTCAGTTGTAGTAAGGGCTGTATTCTCAGTTCCTATAGGCACAATACGCTCAGTTGTAGTATGGGTTGTATTCTCAGTTACTGGAGGCACAATACGCTCAGTTGTAGTATGGGCTGTATTCTCAGTTACTATAGGCACAATCCTCTCAGTTGTAGTATGGGATGTATTCTCAGTTACTGTAGGCACAATACGCTCAGTTGTAGTATGGGTTGTATTCTCAGTTACTATAGGCACAATACTCTTAGTTGTAGTATGGGCTGTATTCTCAGTTGCAATAGGCACAACAATACTCTCAGTTGTAGTATGGGCTGTATTCTCAGTTACTGTAGGCACAATGCGCTCAGTTGTAGTATGGGTTGTATTCTCAGTTACTGTAGGCACAATACGCTCAGTTGTAGTATGGGCTGTATTCTCAGTTACTATAGGCAGAATACGCTCAGTTGTAGTATGGGCTGTATTTTCAGTTACTATAGGCACAATACGCTCAGTTGTAGTATGGGCTGTATTCTCAGTCACTATAGGCACAATACGCTCAGTTGTAGTATGGACTGTATTCTCAGTTACTATAGGCACAATGCTCTCAGTTGTAGTATGGGCTGTATTCATAGTTCCTATAGGCACAATACGCTCAGTTGTAGTTTGGGGTGTATTCTCAGTCACTATAGGCACAATACGCTCAGTTATGGTATGACCAGTATTCTTCTCTGTTATAGGGAATGTATTCTCATGTGCAGTAGGACCAGTATCCTCCTCTGTAGTATGGGATATGTTCTCATGCGCAGTAGGACCAGTATCCTCCTCTGTAGTGTAGGATATGTTCTCATGCGCAGTAGGACCAGTATCCTCCTCTGTAGTGTAGGATATGTTCTCATGTGCAGTAGGACCAGTATCCTCCTCTGTAGTATGGGATATGTTCTCATGCGCAGTAGGACCAGTATCCTCCTCTGTAGTATGGGATATGTTTTCATGTGCAGTAGGACCAGTATCCTCCTCTGTAGTATGGGATATGTTTTCATGTACAGTAGGACCAGTATCCTCCTCTGTAGTATGGGATATGTTCTCATGCGCAGTAGGACCAGTATCCTCCTCTGTAGTGTAGGATATGTTCTCATGTGCAGTAGGACCAGTATCCTCCTCTGTAGTGTAGGATATGTTCTCATGCGCAGTAGGACCAGTATCCTTCTCTGTAGTATGGGATATGTTCTCATGTGCAGTAGGACCAGTATCCTCCTCTGTAGTATGGGATATGTTCTCATGTGCAGTAGGACCAGTATCCTCCTCTGTAGTGTAGGATATGTTCTCATGCGCAGTAGGACCAGTATCCTCCTCTGTAGTATGGGATATGTTCTCATGCGCAGTAGGACCAGTATCCTCCTCTGTAGTGTAAGATATGTTCTCATGCGCAGTAGGACCAGTATCCTCCTCTGTAGTATAGGATATGTTCTCATGTGCAGTAGGACCAGTATCCTCCTCTGTAGTGTAGGATATGTTCTCATGTGCAGTAGGACCAGTATCCTCCTCTGTAGTATGGGATATGTTCTCATGCGCAGTAGGACCAGTATCTTCCTCTGTAGTGTAGGATATGTTTTCATGTGCAGTAGGACCAGTATCCTCCTCTGTAGTATGGGATATGTTCTCATGCGCAGTAGGACCAGTATCCTCCTCTGTAGTGTGGGATATGTTCTCATGTGCAGTAGGACCAGTATCCTCCTCTGTAGTATGGGATATGTTCTCATGCGCAGTAGGACCAGTATCCTCCTCTGTAGTATGGGATATGTTCTCATGCGCAGTAGGACCAGTATCCTCCTCTGTAGTGTAGGATATGTTCTCATGTGCAGTAGGTCCAGTATCCTCCTCTGTAGTGTAGGATATGTTCTCATGTGCAGTAGGACCAGTATCCTCCTCATTAGTGGGGGATATGTTCTCATGTGCAGTAGGACCAGTATCCTCCTCATTAGTGGGGGATATGTTCTCATGTGCAGTAGGACCAGTATCTTCCTCATTAGTGGGGGATATGTTCTCATGTACAGTAGGACCAGTATCCTCCTCATTAGTGGGGGATATGTTCTCATGTGCAGTAGGACCAGTATCCTCCTCATTAGTGGGGGATATGTTCTCATGTGCAGTAGGACCAGTATCCTCCTCATTAGTGGGGGATATGTTCTCATGTGCAGTAGGACCAGTATCTTCCTCATTAGTGGGGGATATGTTCTCATGTGCAGTAGGACCAGTATCCTCCTCATTAGTGGGGGATATGTTCTCATGTGCAGTAGGACCAGTATCCTTCTCATTAGTGGGGGATATGTTCTCATGTGCAGTAGGACCAGTATCCTTCTCATTAGTGGGGGATATGTTCTCATGTGCAGTAGGACCAGTATCCTCCTCATTAGTGGGGGATATGTTCTCATGCACAGTAGGTCCAGTATCCTCCTCATTAGTGGGGGATATGTTCTCATGTGCAGTAGGACCAGTATCCTCCTCATTAGTGGGGGATATGTTCTCATGCACAGTAGGTCCAGTATCCTCCTCATTAGTGGGGGATATGTTCTCATGTGCAGTAGGACCAGTATCCTTCTCATTAGTGGGGGATATGTTCTCATGTGCAGTAGGACCAGTATCCTCCTCATTAGTGGGGGATATGTTCTCATGCACAGTAGGTCCAGTATCCTCCTCATTAGTGGGGGATATGTTCTCATGTGCAGTAGGACCAGTATCCTTCTCATTAGTGGGGGATATGTTCTCATGTGCAGTAGGACCAGTATCTTCCTCATTAGTGGGGGATATGTTCTCATGTACAGTAGGACCAGTATCCTCCTCATTAGTGGGGGATATGTTCTCATGCACAGTAGGTCCAGTATCCTCCTCATTAGTGGGGGATATGTTCTCATGTGCAGTAGGACCAGTATCCTTCTCATTAGTGGGGGATATGTTCTCATGTGCAGTAGGACCAGTATCCTTCTCATTAGTGGGGGATATGTTCTCATGTGCAGTAGGACCAGTATCCTTCTCATTAGTGGGGGATATGTTCTCATGTGCAGTAGGACCAGTATCCTTCTCATTAGTGGGGGATATGTTCTCATGCACAGTAGGTCCAGTATCCTCCTCATTAGTGGGGGATATGTTCTCATGTGCAGTAGGACCAGTATCCTCCTCATTAGTGGGGGATATGTTCTCATGTGCAGTAGGACCAGTATCTTCCTCATTAGTGGGGGATATGTTCTCATGTGCAGTAGGTCCAGTATCCTCCTCATTAGTGGGGGATATGTTCTCATGTGCAGTAGGACCAGTATCCTTCTCATTAGTGGGGGATATGTTCTCATGTGCAGTAGGACCAGTATCCTTCTCATTAGTGGGGGATATGTTCTCATGCACAGTAGGTCCAGTATCCTCCTCATTAGTGGGGGATATGTTCTCATGTGCAGTAGGACCAGTATCCTTCTCATTAGTGGGGGATATGTTCTCATGTGCAGTAGGACCAGTATCCTTCTCATTAGTGGGGGATATGTTCTCATGCACAGTAGGTCCAGTATCCTCCTCATTAGTGGGGGATATGTTCTCATGTGCAGTAGGACCAGTATCCTTCTCATTAGTGGGGGATATGTTCTCATGTGCAGTAGGACCAGTATCCTTCTCATTAGTGGGGGATATGTTCTCATGTGCAGTAGGACCAGTATCCTCCTCATTAGTGGGGGATATGTTCTCATGTGCAGTAGGTCCAGTATCCTCCTCATTAGTGGGGGATATGTTCTCATGCACAGTAGGTCCAGTATCCTCCTCATTAGTGGGGGATATGTTCTCATGTGCAGTAGGTCCAGTATCCTCCTCATTAGTGGGGGATATGTTCTCATGTGCAGTAGGACCAGTATCCTTCTCATTAGTGGGGGATATGTTCTCATGTGCAGTAGGACCAGTATCCTCCTCATTAGTGGGGGATATGTTCTCATGTACAGTAGGACCAGTATCTTCCTCATTAGTGGGGGATATGTTCTCATGTGCAGTAGGACCAGTATCCTCCTCATTAGTGGGGGATATGTTCTCATGTGCAGTAGGACCCGTATCCTCCTCATTAGTGGGGGATATGTTCTCATGTGCAGTAGGTCCAGTATCCTCCTCATTAGTGGGGGATATGTTCTCATGTGCAGTAGGACCAGTATCCTCCTCATTAGTGGGGGATATGTTCTCATGTGCAGTAGGACCAGTATCTTCACTGCTTAACACTGTATCCATATTCCTAGGTTTAGGTCTGTCGCTGTTCTGAGACATTTCCACGGCGCCGTCTTCTGGTGGTGAGTTCTCTGTAGCACATATCTGACACGCTGCTCCCCCGATGTCACTGTGTCCTGGGGGGCAACAAAAAGATGAAAGAATAAGGCCAGACTGCTGTTATAGGGGGTCCACACACCCAAACTGCTGTTATAGGGGGTCCACACACCCAGACTGCTGTTATAGGGGGCTCCACACATCCAGACTGCTGTTATAGGGGGCTCCACACATCCAGACTGCTGTTATAGGGGGCTCCACACATCCAGACTGCTGTTATAGGGGGCTCCACACACCCAGACTGCTGTTATAGGGGGGTCCGCACATCCAGACTGCTGTTATAGGGGGGTCCACACATCCAGACTGCTGTTATGCTGTTATAGGGGGGTCCACACACCCAAACTGCTGTTATAGGGGGCTCCACACATCCAGACTGCTGTTATAGGGGGCTCCACACACCCAGACTGCTGTTATAGGGGGCTCCACACAACCAGACTGCTGTTATAGGGGGTCCACACACCCAGACTGCTGTTATAGGGGGTCCACACACCCAGACTGCTGTTATAGGGGGCTCCACACACCCAGACTGCTGTTATAGGGGGCTCCACACACCCAGACTGCTGTTATAGGGGGCTCCACACACCCTGACTGCTGTTATAGGGGGGTCCACACACCCAAACTGCTGTTATAGGGGGCTCCACACACCCAGACTGCTGTTATAGGGGGCTCCACGCACCCAGACTGCTGTTATAGGGGGCTCCACGCACCCAGACTGCTGTTATAGGGGGGTCCACACATCTAGACTGCTGTTATAGGGGGCTCCACGCACCCAGACTGCTGTTATGCTGTTATAGGGGGGTCCACACACCCAGACTGCTGTTATAGGGGGCTCCACGCACCCAGACTGCTGTTATAGGGGGGTCCACACATCTAGACTGCTGTTATAGGGGACTCCACGCACCCAGACTGCTGTTATGCTGTTATAGGGGGGTCCACACACCCAGACTGCTGTTATAGGGGGCTCCACACACCCAGACTGCTGTTATAGGGGGGTCCACACATCTAGACTGCTGTTATAGGGGGCTCCACGCACCCAGACTGCTGTTATGCTGTTATAGGGGGGTCCACACATCCAGACTGCTGTTATAGGGGGGTCCACACACCCAGACTGCTGTTATAGGGGGGTCCACACACCCAGACTGCTGTTATAGGGGGCTCCACACACCCTGACTGCTGTTATAGGGGGGTCCACACACCCAGACTGCTGTTATAGGGGGCTCCACACACCCAGACTGCTGTTATAGGGGGCTCCACACACCCAGACTGCTGTTATAGGGGGCTCCACACACTCAGACTGCTGTTATAGGGGGCTCCACGCACCCAGACTGCTGTTATAGGGGGGTCCACACATCTAGACTGCTGTTATAGGGGGCTCCACGCACCCAGACTGCTGTTATGCTGTTATAGGGGGCTCCACACACCCAGACTGCTGTTATAGGGGGCTCCACGCACCCAGACTGCTGTTATAGGGGGGTCCACACATCTAGACTGCTGTTATAGGGGGCTCCACGCACCCAGACTGCTGTTATGCTGTTATAGGGGGGTCCACACATCCAGACTGCTGTTATAGGGGGCTCCACACACCCAGACTGCTGTTATAGGGGGGTCCACACACCCAGACTGCTGTTATAGGGGGGTCCACACACCCAGACTGCTGTTATAGGGGGCTCCACACACCCAGACTGCTGTTATAGGGGGGTCCACACACCCAGACTGCTGTTATAGGGGGGCTCCACACACCCAGAGTTCTATTATAGGGGGGGCTTCAGACCACACATCGAGTCTGATGTTATAGGGGTGCTCCAGACTACACATCCAGACTGCTGTAATAGGGGGCTCCAGACTACACATCCAGACTGCTGTTATAGGGGGCTCCAGACTACACATCTAGACAGCTGTTATAGGGGGGCTCCAGACTACACATCTAGACTGCTATTATAGGGGGCTCCAGACTGCACATCTAGACTGCTGTTTGTGATGGTGGAATATGGGTGTTTGCAGGTTAATCACCCCCTGCGGGGCTTTTGTCCCTAAGTCTGGGGGAGGAGGGCCTGTAATCCACCTAAACTCTCTGCTTACCTGGGGTATTATTTATTCTGGCTGAGGAAGACAGGAAAGAAGGAGTGATATTGATCCTCTGAGGGAGAAGCTGACACCCCAGAGAGACTGTGTGAAACCCCGATTTCCCTGGAAAAGGACCTGTGGAGGATTATGACTAACCTCCTGGGACATTTATCCCATTACTGGACTATTTTACCCTCTGTGTGGTGGATTATTTGATGGACCTTCTGACTTGCTTGGAATAAATGTTCTTTGGATTGTTCAATCCTCTCTCACTCTGTTGATTGTGTGATATCGGAAAAGGACCTCGTGACAACAGGTGGCAGCAGTGGAATCATCAGAGCACAGCTCAATGGAGATCCACCCACAGAGTGAGTACAGAAACTGGACCGCATCCAGTGTACAATAGAGAGCCAGAGATCTGGGCGTGAGCTATTAGGGACTGAGTAAAGAAGGCTTAATTGATCTACTGGTGGATGTTAGCTAGACCACCTCCTCCCAGATGTCTAACGGACAAGCACTGGAGACGGGGATCCCTGCTCCAAAACGCCAGTGGTTGGTGTGGCTCAAAGAAGAGATGGCGGTTCTGGGCCCAGATGTATATCAGGAGTAGGAGGAGGCTGCTCACCGAGCACAGCAGAGACAAGAAGCAATGGAGTCTGGCAGAGGGAGTAATATGAGTTGGAGTGTAAACCCAGCGATCCAGGATACTGTACGGATCACCCGGGTGGACTTCAAGCCATTTGATGAGGCTTCCGGAGATGTAGAGGGGTTCTTCAAGGACTTTGAGCAGCAGTGTGCGGTGATGGAGGTTCCCCACTCTGGCTGGATGCGTTTGTTAGTGGGACTCCTGAACGGAGCCTGGCAGAGGCGTATCACACCATTGACTCACAGCAGAACCGGGATTACAACATTGTAAAGCGGACTATCCTGAATTATCATGCCATCACCCCAGACTCACATAGGGCATAGTTCCGAGACTTCCCATGCACCACGGGGGGGATTGTTTAGGATGTATGCTCATAAGATGTCCCAGGCATGTCGGAGATGGCTGGAAGCGGAAGACGCCTCCACTGTGGAAGACGTTATACAGGTATTTCTTATAGAACAATTTCTTTACAAGTATCCCTCAGAAATACGGGAATGGGTCAGAGAATGCACGCTGTGCACCTTGGATGGAGCTGCAGCCCTGGCTGATGAGGCCCATACTATCTGACCACAATGGAGGAGGCTTCTGGACAATAAGCCACAGCCTGTTCCTGCTCCCCGACCCTCTCCAGTTATATCTGCCCCTCCAACCAGCCGCAGACCGATGACACCCACATCTCAAAATCCTTGACCCCAGCAGTTCTGACCATGCCCTGTGGGAATCACAGATAGGAGATGTTATTGGTGCGGGCAACCTGGGCACCTGCAACCCAGTTGTCCCGCAAGTACTCGGAGGGACCCCCACGCACCTACATCTCGTCCGGTGCTTTTTGTGCATCCCATCCCGCCTGAGGAAGAGGTGCAACCACTTCCATTGGAGTGTACCGCTGACCCCTGCACCATAGATGCCCCTGTTGGAGTGTATGGCCTCCGGCCTTTGTCAGCAGGTTCTCCTACTGCCTTCTCCAGAATACACAAGTACGACGCAGCGCATATGTTATCGATGTGGACAGCCTGGGCATCTGCAAAACACTTGCCCTGCTGGTCGATTGAGGAATGACCTTGCATCAAATCGACCTGTTCACTCTCTACAGCTAAACACAATGGAGGAAGAGTTCTCGCTCTTCAAGTTGACTTGCCTAATGACTCAGACACTCATGGTCGGCCACTAGGGGTTTATGGGGTCTGGGCCTCAGCCACGAGTTCCTCTCACCATCAAAGTAAGCAGTTACATGAGGTTGTGCTGGATGGACAGAGAGTCATTGTATTTTGTGACTCTGGGGCATTTCTGACAATAGCTGGTCCCCGGGTGGTTCGGCCAGAGGCGATACATCATGGACCAGGGATTGTTATTGAATTGGCTGGAGGACAAGGGAGAAATATCCCCAAGGCGATTGTAGATCTGGACTTTGGCTTTGTGGTCAAGCAATGTGTGGTTGTGGTGATGAGCGGCCCGCCTGCAGATATTCTCCTAGGAAATGATGTAGGAGATCTACAATGCCGATTTGTGGGTGCAGGAAACACAGTTTGAGTGAAGGAAGACACTAAAGGAAGCTTGTCCTTCTGACCCTACCGCTGTACAAGGGACTATCGACCGCTGAGCAACATGGACTTAAGTGAGGTGGCCAGAGGTCTGTGTAGACCTCATGGTGCACTCATATATTAAGAAGGAGGGAGATGTGATGGTATGATATTGTGGGTTATTGTTTATTTTGTGTACAGTCATGGCCAAAAGTTTTGAGAATGACACCAAAATTCTATTTTCACATGATCTGTTCCCTCTGGTTTTAATTGTGTTTGTCTGATGTTTACATCACATACAGAAATATAATTGCAATCATATTATGAGACCGGAAGGTTCTATTGACATTAGAATGAGTTACTGCAGCAAGTCAATATTTGCAGTGTTGCCCCTTCTTCTTCAGGACCTCTGCAATTCTCCCGGGCATGCTGTCAATCATCTTCTGGAGCAAATCCTGACTGAGAGCTGTCCATTCTTGCATAAGCAATGCTTGCATTTTGCCAGAATTTGTTGGTTTTTGTTTGTCCACCCGTCTCTTGATGATTGCCCGCAAGTTCTCAATGGGATTAAGATCTGGGGAGTTTCCAGGCCATGGACCCAAAATCTCTATGTTTTGTTCCATGAGCCATTTAGTGATCACCTTTGCTTTATGGCAAGGTGCTCCATCATGCTGGAAAAGGCATTGTTGGGCGCCAAACTGCTCTTGGACAGTTGGGAGAAGTTGCTCTTGGAGGACATTCTGGTGCCATTCTTTATTCATGGCTGTGTTTTTAGGCCAGACTGTGAGTGGTGCGATTCCCTTGGCTGAGAAGCAACCCCACACATGAATGGTTTCAGGATGCTTAACAGTTGGTGTGAAGCCCCACAGGTGTAGTGTCGGTGCATTACCTTCAGGGACTCCACTCGGCTGGATCTGTCACAGGTAGGAGATCTTCTTCTTGTCGTGACGCCACTCTCAGTATTGCGGTCAGTGGGGGGGACCGCCACTGCAGGTTGAGGGACGCCTGGGGCTGATGGTGAGTGCAGTTAGTTGGAATAGCCCCCTGAGAGTGAGGCAAGCCCCAGGGCCCTGTGTAGATGTGTAGAACTACAAGGCGCAGAATGACTCAACACAGGCAGGATGTCTTTCAGGGTTTTTACTCACAGTTGATGGCAGGGTGAGTGACCCGGGCGTAGCTGGGATGAACCAAGTGGGAACCAGGTGTCCTTCAGGCTGACTTGTGAGGGTGACTACTAACTCGCCTTCCTTAGCCCTTGGTGGTTTGGGGTAACCCCGACTTTGAGTCCCTATGGGGGTCACCCAGGGAAGATGCTGCAGCCTCTCTCCCCTTCGGTTGCCGTTTGCTTGTCGCCTGGACCAGGCCACTCCAGCTGCTTGCCTCCTGTGACCTATGGGCCCTAACTGTGGCTACGTGGCTGCGGCTTTTGTAGTGTTGTGGCGTGGGCTTTGAGAGCCCCACACCGGCAGGTTTAGCAAAAGAAAGCTGGATCTATCTCCACTTCGGGATCTGCCGCCCGTTTGGGCCTGGTACTCTCTAGCAGTCTCCTTACTTCCCACTCCGTGCTCTCTCTTTAGCTGAAGATGGATTTCGGGTAGCCCTCCTAGTTGACCGTTCTCCCCCGTCAGTAGCCACTGCGCGGGCGCTGTCAGACTGCACAGCCCCAGGGATCTGCTCCTCACTCGAGCTCCCTGGACTCTACACTGCTCTGGCTCACTGCCCCTCCTCTCCTGTTCTTGCCTACGCCACCTAGCAACCAGACTCTCTTACCACACCCCTTGAGAGGAGATGGAGGCTTTTGGCCCCCTCCACTATTCCAGTGAAGGTGAAGGCTTTTCCCCCTCCTGGGATCCCCAGGGGTCCTCTCATGGGTACATGTGTGAGACCTGATCACTATGCGCCTGTGTACCACACCCCGGTCAGCCTTCTGGATTACCTGTGTTGTACTGTTCCCAGCATGGGTGCAGTACTCAGTGGTGCCTGACCAGGTCAGGGGCGCCACATTCCCCCTTAGTTATCACCAGCACGTCCTCGGGCTGCAAGACAACATTTTAAAATGCATAAAACATTAAAACATGTAAAACATTTTTAAAAGCACCAGGTACCATACATCACCACCCTCCACCCACAAGTCCGTTAACCCACCCAAAACCCTCTCACATTGGCCGCGCCTTCAGCCACTTCTGGCAGGATGTAGAGGCGGCTTTCATGGGCTGGTGGTTTCAGGGTATACCTGGCCTGGTGGATCCGCGCCTTCAGCCACTTCTGGCAGGATGTAGAGGCGGCCTCCACAGTTGGTGCTGACCAGGTACCCTCTTTGTGGTGGAGAGCCAGGCCCCATAAACAGGCATGCTCTCTGGTCGCAGGCGAGCCAAGGCCCTATATACGGACGGGCTCCTCCTGGTTGCAGACGAGCCAAGCCCCTAAACAGGCTGACTCTGGTGGTGGTGGTGCCCTTTTGGTGTAACTATTTACACTGCGAGAGTTTGTGGCTATAGCCAGTTCATAGCCTTAAGGTTTATTTCTCACAATAGTTTATGTGGGCACATTCTTGAACTTTAAAACGTTGCAAAACAAACTTTCCAAACTGGTCAAAACTTGCTGTACTTTACTTAAACTTATGCAGACTCCTCTTCACCAGGGCTTGGGCCTGTAGGGCTGCGGCACCTGTTGCTTTCTTGACCTTTTTCCTCATCTGTAGTTGTCTCGTCAGTAGGTCCTTTGTCTTTTCTTTCTTCTTCTTTGGGACATGGCACTACATCTAGCGCATACCACCCTCTTTCTCCTTGGTGCATGGTGAACTGTACGGAGTCTCCCATCTTTAAGTTTCTGCCAGGGTGTCCTCTGGGCAGATTAGCTCTGACGTCTCTCCTATTGACAAAAATGCCTTCTTTGATACCAGGTGCTACGATGAACCCGTATCCTGACTTGAGGCTGAAGTCCTCCACTACTCCTCTGCAAAGGGGTCCTCGGACCTGTGCTTTGGCTCTTCTCAGGAACCTTTTTTCTTGTAGGTCTCTGGCCGTGATGTCATCTCTCTGCTCTGGGGATGGCGGTGCAGGGGAAAACTGAGTTCTGCTGCGGCGCTGTGTCTTGCGGGCTGGATTCTGCGAAGTGCAGCTTACAAGCTCCCAGGTAGGGCGGTTGGGCAGGTCTTCTTCGTCAGCAGGAGGTGTCAGGTCTTCCTCGTCCCAGCGGGAATATGGCAGCATCTCCGGCTCTGGGACTAGCACTGCTGCTGGCTCCGGGGGCAACTCCTCAGCTTCTTGCCCTCCTCTCCCCCTTAGTTCTTCGCTGCACTCTGGTCGTGGCAGCGCCGGGGATGAGTGTTCCTCAGCTGGCCCAGGCGGTGGACTCTTCAGCGTGGTTGCTGCAGGGGTTGCCTTAGGGGTGTGCGGAGGGAGCATGTATCGGTCCACCATCTCCTGTGGGAACTTGGCCTCCAGGTCAGCCTTCAGCTGCCAGTATGCGGAGTCTTCACCTATCAGGGATTTCCTAGTAGGGACTTCCTTAGGCTGGGGAGCGGTGTCTGCTCTGGCCTTGCAGGCCGGGGTAAATGGTGATGCAATCTCTTGGCGGGCCGCGCCCTGTATGGCGGCGGCCTGGTCTTGGCGGGCCGCGCCCGGCATGGCGGCGGCCTGGTCTTGGCGGGCCGCGCCCTGTATGGCGGCGGCCTGGTCTTGGCGGGCCGAGCCTGGCGTGGCGGCGGCCTGGATCTGCGTCGCTGTTGCGGCCAGTTCTTGGCGGGCCGGACTGGGCATTGCAGCCGCGGTCTGAATTGGCGTCGCATCCTCGATGGGGTCCGTGCAGGTGGAGCTGGGCGTCGCTGCAGTGATCGGGGCTTGACGGGCCGCACCTGGCGGGGCTGCGGCCTGGTTCAGCATCTCACTTGCGGCTCGGACGAGCGTCGCTGCTGCGGTGGGGTCTTGGCGGACTGGGCTCAGCAGGGTGGCAGCCTGGGTCAGCGTCACACCTGCGGCACGGATGAGTATCGCCGTGGCAGTCGGACCTTTGCGGGCCAGGCGGGGTGTCGCTGCGGCGGCCTGGATTTGGCGGGCCGCACCTAGCGTGGCTGCGGCCTCGCTCAGCGTCGCCGCGCCAGGCGCCTCTTCTGGGACCGCGGTCGTAGCAGCAGGGGTCGGAGCACTTGCGCTGGCCGGGGCAACTCTGGACTCACCCATCGGTGGCACCATCGGGATCTGAGTCGTCGCCGCTCGATCTGGCAGGCGTCGCGCGGCTCCCTCCTCGTAGGTCCGAACCGCCGCAGCCATCTCCAGAAGCTCCATGCGTTCCTCTCTGAGCTGTCGCATAATCCTGGCCTCCAGCTGATCACAGAAGATAGCAAGCTCCCGGCACCACCAGGCAGCAGAGCCTGGTTCTGGGTATCCACGTCCGGACTCCATTTCTTCTCTCTGCAGCAGCAGGCTTGTGGCTCTCTTTCCTTCCCGCCGTCTCTGGACGCTTCCGCTCTCTTCACAAGCGAGGTCAGAACTCTGCAGGGGATCTCTGGGTAGCCACACCTCTTCGTGGGCGGTAACTTCTCCCAGCGCGGGCTGCTGTTGTTTTTCAGCGCGCTTTTCATGGTGGCAATATGGCGGCGCTTCCAATTTTTCAAGCGGACCGCCCAGGCACATGGTCACCTGTCTGAACAGGTCTAGTCCTTATCCTGTTCGTGACGCCAGATGTGAAGCCCCACAGGTGTAGTGTCGGTGCATTACCTTCAGGGACTCCACTCGGCTGGATCTGTCACAGGTAGGAGATCTTCTTCTTGTCGTGACGCCACTCTCAGTATTGCGGTCAGTGGGGGGGACCGCCACTGCAGGTTGAGGGACGCCTGGGGCTGATGGTGAGTGCAGTTAGTTGGAATAGCCCCCTGAGAGTGAGGCAAGCCCCAGGGCCCTGTGTAGATGTGTAGAACTACAAGGCGCAGAATGACTCAACACAGGCAGGATGTCTTTCAGGGTTTTTTACTCACAGTTGATGGCAGGGTGAGTGACCCGGGCGTAGCTGGGATGAACCAAGTGGGAACCAGGTGTCCTTCAGGCTGACTTGTGAGGGTGACTACTAACTCGCCTTCCTTAGCCCTTGGTGGTTTGGGGTAACCCCGACTTTGAGTCCCTATGGGGGTCACCCAGGGAAGATGCTGCAGCCTCTCTCCCCTTCGGTTGCCGTTTGCTTGTCGCCTGGACCAGGCCACTCCAGCTGCTTGCCTCCTGTGACCTATGGGCCCTAACTGTGGCTACGTGGCTGCGGCTTTTGTAGTGTTGTGGCGTGGGCTTTGAGAGCCCCACACCGGCAGGTTTAGCAAAAGAAAGCTGGATCTATCTCCGCTTCGGGATCTGCCGCCCGTTTGGGCCTGGTACTCTCTAGCAGTCTCCTTACTTCCCACTCCGTGCTCTCTCTTTAGCTGAAGATGGATTTCGGGTAGCCCTCCTAGTTGACCGTTCTCCCCCGTCAGTAGCCACTGCGCGGGCGCTGTCAGACTGCACAGCCCCAGGGATCTGCTCCTCACTCGAGCTCCCTGGACTCTACACTGCTCTGGCTCACTGCCCCTCCTCTCCTGTTCTTGCCTACGCCACCTAGCAACCAGGCTCTCTTACCACACCCCTTGAGAGGAGATGGAGGCTTTTGGCCCCCTCCACTATTCCAGTGAAGGCTTTTCCCCCTCCTGGGATCCCCAGGGGTCCTCTCATGGGTACATGTGTGAGACCTGATCACTATGCGCCTGTGTACCACACCCCGGTCAGCCTTCTGGATTACCTGTGTTGTACTGTTCCCAGCATGGGTGCAGTACTCAGTGGTGCCTGACCAGGTCAGGGGCGCCACATTGGCATGAGACAAGACTGGTGGCAGCGCTCACCTCTTCTTCTCCTAATAAGCCGTTTTCCAGATGTCCCAAACAATCGAAAAGGGGATTCATCTGAGAAATGACTTTCCCCCAGTCCTCAGCAGTCCACTCCCTGCACCTTCTGCAGAATATCAGTCGGTCCCTGGTGTTTTTTCTGGAGAGAAGTGGCTTCTTTGCTGCCCTCCTTGAAACCAGGCCTTGCTCAAGCAGTCTCCGCTCACAGTGCGTGCAGAAGCCCTCACACCAGCCTGCTGCCATTGCTGAGCTAGCTCGGCACTGCTGGTAGTCCCATCCCGCAGCTGAAACAGTTTTAAGATATGGTCCTGGTGTTTGCTGGTCCTTCTTGGGCGCCCTGGAGCCTTTTTGGCAACAATGGAAGCTCTGTCCTTGAAGTTCTTGATGATGCGATAGATTGTTGACTTTGGTGCAATCTTTGTAGCTGCGATACTTTTCCCTGTGAGGCCATTTTTGTGCAGAGCAATGATGGCTGCACGTGTTTCTTTAGAGATAACCATGGTTAACTGAAGAGAAACAATGATACCAAGCACCAGCCTCCTTTTAAAGTGTCCAGTGGTGTCATTCTTACTTAATCATGACTGATTGATCGCCAGCCCTGTCCTCATCAACACCCACACCTGTGTTACTGGAACAATCACTAAAACAATGTTAGCTGCTCCTTTTAAGGCAGGAATGCAATGATGTTGAAATGTGTTTAGGGGGTTAAAGTTCATTTTCTTAGCCAATATTGACTTTGCAAGTAATTGCTGTTAAGCTGATCACTCTTTATGACATTCTGGAGTGTATGCAAATTGCCATTAGAAACACTTAAGCAGTAGACTTTGTAAAAATTAATATTTGTAGCATTCTCAAAACTTTTGGCCATGACTGTAGGTTCGTATTTTAGGCACAATGCTCTGTCCATTCTATGTATTATTTTCCTGTCTGCAGGTTTATAACCCCGGGCAGTGCTTCTGTCCCTAGGTCTGGCTGGGAAGGAGAAGAGACAAGCAGGAAGATTCATCCTCTGGGGGAGATGCTACAGCTACAGGCAGCACCCCAGAGAGCCGTTGAGAGACCCCGATTTCCCTGGAAAAGAACTGATGCAGTGACTCATTCTCGGGACATTTATCCCATTACTGGACTACTTTACCCTCTGTGTGGTGGATTATTTTTATGGACCTTCTGTTTTGCTTGGAATAAATATTCTCTGGATTGTTGAATCATATCTCGCTCTGTTGATTGTGTGATATCGGAGAAGGACCCCATGACACTGTTATAGGGGGCTTCAGACTACACATCCTGACTGCTGTTATACGGGGGCTCCAGACTACACATCCAGACTGCTGTTATAGGGGGCTCCAGACTACACATCCAGACTGCTGTTATAGGGGGCTCCAGACTACACATCCAGACTGCTGTTATAGGGGGCTCCAGACTACACATCCAGACTGCTGTTATAGGGGGCTCCAGACTACACCTCCAGACTGGTGTTATAGAGGGCTCCAGACTACACCTCCAGACTGCTGTTATAGGGGTCTCCAGACTACACATCCAGACTGCTGTTATAGGGGTCTCCAGACTACATATCCAGACTGCTGTTATAGGGGGCTCCAGACTACACATCCAGACTGCTGTTATAGGGGGCTCCAGACTACACATCCAGACTGCTGTTATAGGGGGCTCCAGACTACACATCCAGACTGCTGTTATAGGGGGCTCCAGACTGCACATCCAGACTGCTGTTATAGGGGGCTCCAGACTACACATCCAGACTGCTGTTATAGGGGGCTCCAGACTACACATCCAGACTGCTGTTATAGGGGGCTCCAGACTACACATCCAGACTGCTGTTATAGGGGGCTCCAGACTACACATCCAGACTGCTGTTATAGGGGGCTCCAGACTACACATCCAGACTGCTGTTATAGGGAGGCTCCAGGCTACACATCCAGACTGCTGTTATAGGGGGCTCCAGACTGCACATCCAGACTGCTGTTATAGGGGGCTCCAGACTACACATCCAGACTGCTGTTATAGGGGGCTCCAGACTACACATCCAGACTGCTGTTATAGGGGGCTCCAGACTACACATCCAGACTGCTGTTATAGGGGGCTCCAGACTACACATCCAGACTGCTGTTATAGGGGGCTCCAGACTACACATCCAGACTGCTGTTATAGGGGGCTCCAGACTACACATCCAGACTGCTGTTATATGGGGCTCCAGACTACACATCCAGACTGCTGTTATAGGGGGCTCCAGACTACACATCCAGACTGCTGTTATAGGGGGCTCCAGACTGCACATCCAGACTGCTGTTATAGGGGGCTCCAGACTACACATCCAGACTGCTGTTATAGGGGGGCTCCAGACTACACATCCAGACTGCTGTTATAGGGGGCTCCAGACTGCACATCCAAAGTGCTGTTATAAGGGGGCTCGACAAATCCAGACTGCTGTTATAGGGGGCTCCAGCCATCCAGACTGCTGTTATAGGGGGGCTTTTCTAGTGGCTCGCTATGGCCTTCCTATCGGTCTTGTACAATTACAAATGTTGTGCTCCAAATACCTCCTCTGAGTAATATGGCTTATATTTGGTCACCCCGTCGCCCTCTCCGTGTCTGCGGTGATTTATGGGTCATTTTTGCTGCTCCACCTTAAAATATCAGAACAGTCACTACCAAGAAAAGAGGCCAAGTCATGCGGTCACCGCTTATCTATATGGGCGAGAGTAAAAAGCTGCTAGAAAATGTCTTAAGACAAATGGACGACAAGGCAGGGCGAGTAAATAAAGCTATTTGTAGGAACAGTGTCATGACCCAGATTTGTGAGGAAAAATAAAATGATCACCTCCATAAAGACAAACATCGGACGTATGCCCAAATACAATGTGAACAGAGGCTAAGGGCATATTCCCACACTGACCCTCAACATTTGGCTTCTACAGGCTTTAAGAATCACAGTCCACCTGCTCCTCATTATATAATATGGCATGTACAGCCTTTACGTGTCACAATACACAGGAAGCTGCAGAATATCGCTCTGCTCCTCTGTATAGGAAGTCACTTCTACAGCCTCTATATATCACAGCACATAGCATACTGCAGAATATCACTCTGCTCCTCATTATATAATATGGCATGTACAGCCTTTACGTGTCACAATACACAGGAAGCTGCAGAATGACAATCTGCTCCTCTGTATAGGAAGTCACTTCTACAGCCTCTATATATCACAGCACATAGCATACTGCAGAATATCACTCTGCTCCTCATTATATAATATGGCATGTACAGCCTTTACGTGTCACAATACACAGGAAGCTGCAGAATGACAATCTGCTCCTCTGTATTGTGGGTCACTTCTACAGCCTCTATATATCACAGCACATAGCATACTGCAGAATATCACTCTGCTCCTCTGTATAGGAAGTCACTTCTACAGCCTGTATGGATCACAGCACATAGCATACTGCAGAATATCACTCTGCCCCTCTGTATAGTGGGTCACTTCTACAGCCTCTATATATCACAGCACATAGCATACTGCAGAATATCACTCTGCTCCTCTGTATAGGAAGTCACTTCTACAGCCTGTATGGATCACAGCACATAGCATACTGCAGAATATCACTCTGCCCCTCTGTATAGTGGGTCACTTCTACAGCCTCTATATATCACAGCACATAGCATACTGCAGAATATCACTCTGCTCCTCTGTATAGGAAGTCACTTCTACAGCCTGTATGGATCACAGCACATAGCATACTGCAGAATATCGCTCTGCTCCTCTGTATAGTGGGTCACTTCTACAGCCTCTATATATCACAGCACATAGCATACTGCAGAATATCACTCTGCTCCTCATTATATAATATGGCATGTACAGCCTTTACGTGTCACAATACACAGGAAGCTGCAGAATGACAATCTGCTCCTCTGTATAGTGGGTCACTTCTACAGCCTGTATATATCACAGCACATAGCATACTGCAGAATATCACTCTGCTCCTCTGTATAGTGGGTCACTTCTACAGCCTGTATATATCACAGCACATAGCATACTGCAGAATATTGCTCTGCTCCTCTGTATAGCAAGTCACTTCTACAGCCTGTATATATCACAGCACATAGCATACTGCAGAATATCGCTCTGCTCCTCTGTATAGTGGGTCACTTCTACAGCCTCTATATATCACAGCACATAGCATACTGCAGAATATCACTCTGCTCCTCTGTATAGCAAGTCACTTCTACAGCCTGTATATATCACAGCACATAGCATACTGCAGAATATCGCTCTGCTCCTCTGTATAGTGGGTCACTTCTACAGCCTCTATATATCACAGCACATAGCATACTGCAGAATATCACTCTGCTCCTCTGTATAGCAAGTCACTTCTACAGCCTGTATATATCACAGCACATAGCATACTGCAGAATATCACTCTGCTCCTCTGTATAGCAAGTCACTTCTACAGCCTCTATATATCACAGCACATAGCATACTGCAGAATATCGCTCTGCTCCTCTGTATAGGAAGTCACTTCTACAGCCTGTATATATCACAGCACATAGCATACTGCAGAATATCGCTCTGCTCCTCTGTATAGCAAGTCACTTCTACAGCCTCTATATATCACAGCACATAGCATACTGCAGAATATCGCTCTGCTCCTCTGTATAGCAAGTCACTTCTACAGCCTCTATATATCACAGCACATAGCATACTGCAGAATATCACTCTGCTCCTCTGTATAGGAAGTCACTTCTACAGCCTGTATATATCACAGCACATAGCATACTGCAGAATATCACTCTGCTCCTCTGTATAGCAAGTCACTTCTACAGCCTGTATATATCACAGCACATAGCATACTGCAGAATATCACTCTGCTCCTCTGTATAGCAAGTCACTTCTACAGCCTCTATATATCACAGCACATAGCATACTGCAGAATATCGCTCTGCTCCTCTGTATAGGAAGTCACTTCTACAGCCTCTATATATCACAGCACATAGTGTACTGCAGAATATCACTCTGCTCCTCTGTATAGGAAGTCACTTCTACAGCCTCTATATATCACAGCACATAGCATACTGCAGAATATCACTCTGCTCCTCTGTATAGCAAGTCACTTCTACAGCCTCTATATATCACAGCACATAGCATACTGCAGAATATCGCTCTGCTCCTCTGTATAGCAAGTCACTTCTACAGCCTCTATATATCACAGCACATAGCATACTGCAGAATATCGCTCTGCTCCTCTGTATAGGAAGTCACTTCTACAGCCTCTATATATCACAGCACATAGCATACTGCAGAATATCGCTCTGCTCCTCTGTATAGGAAGTCACTTCTACAGCCTCTATATATCACAGCACATAGTGTACTGCAGAATATCACTCTGCTCCTCTGTATAGTGGGTGGCTTCTACAGCCTGTATGGATCACAGCACATAGACTGCGCCGAGCTCGTCCTCCGCTCTGAGAGGCCGGTCACATCCTCCGTGTATCACAGTACATAGCAGACTGCACTGAGCTCGTCCTCCACTCTGAGAGGCCGGTCACATCCTCCGTGTATCACAGTACATAGCAGACTGCACTGAGCTCGTCCTCCGCTCTGAGAGGCCGGTCACATCCTCCATGTATCACAGTACATAGCAGACTGCGCCGAGCTCGTCCTCCACTCTGAGAGGCCGGTCACATCCTCCGTGTATCACAGTACATAGCAGACTGCATCGAGCTCGTCCTCCGCGTATCACAGTACATAGTAGACTGCACCGAGCTCGTCCTTCGCTCCGAGAGACCGGTCACATCCTCGATGCATCACAGTACATAGCAGACTGCACCAAGCTCGTCCTCCACTCTGAGAGGCCGGTCACATCCTCCGTGTATCACAGTACATAGCAGACTGCATCAAGCTCGTCCTTCGCGTATCACAGCACATAGCAGACTGTGCCGAGCTTGTCCTCCGCGTATCACAGTACATAGCAGACTGCACCGAGCTCGTCCTCCGCTCCGAGAGACCGGTCACATCCTCCATGCATCACAGTACATAGCAGACTGTGCCGAGCTCGTCCTCCACTCTGAGAGACCGGTCACATCCTCCGTGTATCACAGTACATAGCAGACTGCACAGAGTTCATCCTCCGCTGAGAGGCCGGTCACATCCTCCGTGTATCACAGTACATAGCAGACTGTGCCGAGCTCGTCCTCCGCTCTGAGAGAGCGGTCACATCCTCCGTGTATCACAGTACATAGACTGTGCCGAGCTCGTCCTCCGCTCTGAGAGACCGGTCACATCCTCCGTGTATCACAGTACATAGCAGACTGTGCCGAGCTCGTCCTCTGCTCTGAGAGACCGGTCACATCCTCCGTGTATCACAGTACATAGACTGTGCCGAGCTCGTCCTCCGCTCTGAGAGAGCGGTCACATCCTCCGTGTATCACAGTACATAGACTGTGCCGAGCTCGTCCTCCGCTCTGAGAGACCGGTCACATCCTCCGTGTATCACAGTACATAGCAGACTGTGCCGAGCTCGTCCTCCACTCTGAGAGGCCGGTCACATCCTCCGTGTATCACAGTACACAGCAGACTGCACTGAGCTCGTCCTCCGCTCTGAGAGGCCGGTCACATCCTCCATGTATCACAGTACATAGCAGACTGCGCCGAGCTCGTCCTCCGCGTATCACAGTACATAGTAGACTGCACCGAGCTCGTCCTCCGCTCCGAGAGACCGGTCACATCCTCCGTGTATCACAGTACATAGCAGACTGTGCCGAGCTCGTCCTCCACTCTGAGAGGCCGGTCACATCCTCCGTGTACCACAGTACATAGCAGACTGCATCAAGCTCGTCCTTCGCGTATCACAGTACATAGCAGACTGCACCGAGCTCGTCCTCCGCTCCGAGAGACCGGTCACATCCTCCGTGTATCACAGTACATAGCAGACTGTGCCGAGCTCGTCCTCCACTCTGAGAGGCCGGTCACATCCTCCGTGTACCACAGTACATAGCAGACTGCATCAAGCTCGTCCTTCGCGTATCACAGTACATAGCAGACTGCGCCGAGCTCGTCCTCCGCTCTGAGAGGCCGGTCACATCCTCCGTGTATCACAGTACATAGCAGACTGTGCCGAGCTCGTCCTCCGCGTATCACAGTACATAGCAGACTGTGCCGAGCTTGTCCTCCGCGTATCACAGTACATAGCAGACTGCACCGAGCTCGTCCTCCGCTCCGAGAGACCGGTCACATCCTCCATGCATCACAGTACATAGCAGACTGTGCCGAGCTCGTCCTCCACTCTGAGAGACCGGTCACATCCTCCGTGTATCACAGTACATAGCAGACTGCACAGAGTTCATCCTCCGCTGAGAGGCCGGTCACATCCTCCGTGTATCACAGTACATAGCAGACTGTGCCGAGCTCGTCCTCCGCTCTGAGAGAGCGGTCACATCCTCCGTGTATCACAGTACATAGACTGTGCCGAGCTCGTCCTCCGCTCTGAGAGACCGGTCACATCCTCCGTGTATCACAGTACATAGCAGACTGTGCCGAGCTCGTCCTCTGCTCTGAGAGACCGGTCACATCCTCCGTGTATCACAGTACATAGACTGTGCCGAGCTCGTCCTCCGCTCTGAGAGAGCGGTCACATCCTCCGTGTATCACAGTACATAGACTGTGCCGAGCTCGTCCTCCGCTCTGAGAGACCGGTCACATCCTCCGTGTATCACAGTACATAGCAGACTGCACCGAGCTCATCCTCCGCTGAGAGGCCGGTCACATCCTCCGTGTATCACAGTACATAACAGACTGTGCCGAGCTCGTCCTCCACTCTGAGAGGCCGGTCACATCCTCCGTGTATCACAGTACACAGCAGACTGCACTGAGCTCGTCCTCCGCTCTGAGAGGCCGGTCACATCCTCCATGTATCACAGTACATAGCAGACTGCGCCGAGCTCGTCCTCCGCGTATCACAGTACATAGTAGACTGCACCGAGCTCGTCCTTCGCTCCGAGCGACCGGTCACATCCTCGATGCATCACAGTACATAGTAGACTGCACCGAGCTCGTCCTCCGCTCTGAGAGGCCGGTCACATCCTCCGTGTATCACAGTACATAGCAGACTGTGCCGAGCTCGTCCTCCGCGTATCACAGTACATAGCAGACTGCACCGAGCTCGTCCTCCGCTCCGAGAGACCGGTCACATCCTCCGTGTATCACAGTACATAGCAGACTGTGCCGAGCTCGTCCTCCACTCTGAGAGGCCGGTCACATCCTCCGTGTACCACAGTACATAGCAGACTGCATCAAGCTCGTCCTTCGCGTATCACAGTACATAGCAGACTGCGCCGAGCTCGTCCTCCGCTCTGAGAGGCCGGTCACATCCTCCGTGTATCACAGTACATAGCAGACTGTGCCGAGCTCGTCCTCCGCGTATCACAGTACATAGCAGACTGTGCCGAGCTTGTCCTCCGCGTATCACAGTACATAGCAGACTGCACCGAGCTCGTCCTCCGCTCCGAGAGACCGGTCACATCCTCCATGCATCACAGTACATAGCAGACTGTGCCGAGCTCGTCCTCTGCTCTGAGAGACCGGTCACATCCTCCGTGTATCACAGTACATAGACTGTGCCGAGCTCGTCCTCCGCTCTGAGAGACCGGTCACATCCTCCGTGTATCACAGTACATAGCAGACTGCACAGAGTTCATCCTCCGCTGAGAGGCCGGTCACATCCTCCGTGTATCACAGTACATAGCAGACTGTGCCGAGCTCGTCCTCCGCTCTGAGAGAGCGGTCACATCCTCCGTGTACCACAGTACATAGCAGACTGTGCCGAGCTCGTCCTCCGCTCTGAGAGAGCGGTCACATCCTCCGTGTATCACAGTACATAGCAGACTGTGCCGAGCTCGTCCTCCGCTCTGCGACACTTTTCTCTTTGCCTTTTTCATCTTCTAAGTTGACCGATCTGGTCATAAATCAGAACTATGGTTCAGGGGAGCAGAGCGAGGACCTAACGCTGCTGCCATCAGACGCTGCCACTGATCACAGCACATTGTGCACTCTTATGTACAGTGATCAATAGAGGCTGCAGAAGACTATGCAGACACAGCATCTAAGGCTCTGACACAGGAATTTAGTGTTTTCCTCTATCCCAGAACGTCATTAACCCCTGCACCAATTTATACTCTATTAGACCCCATGAGACACGCCCCCCCCAATTTCCAGTCCAGTACTCACCAGTAGAGCTGTGTATATAGAAGACCACAGACAAGCACAGCAGGCACCCGCAGAGCACGCACACAGCAGCAGCAGCGCGGAGCGCCATGCCGGGGGCTATCAGGAGCGCAGAGCTGAGGCGACAATCCCGACCAGCTCCGCGCAGATTTCATCAATAAGGAAATATTTCCTAAATTATGCTCTATAAACTCCGCCCGATCGCAGGGGCCAAGTGTAAAGTTAGGGAGGAACTCTGATAAGGCAGCCATATTCGTCACTCAGCAAACACAGCCTGCAATCATTCGATTCGGGAAAAATATGTTGCGTGCGGAGGATTTCTGCGGCTGTGATTTGCCCTTCCACGGTTATGGCCTTTGATTTGATAAATATCCAAGAACAGTTTCTTTCCTTTTTAATTTAGAGGTGTGGGTTTAGGAGACCATTGACGAGCAGAAGCCATTGATGGCGCCTCCTACTGGCCGTGAGGACCACACGAGCCTGGTCACCGCCACATCTGGTTCACAAACACCGTTTTCTAACTCCCGAGACGGAGTCACAGTTACACCGCTCAGTACTGATAACCACCAAATCTGCTAAAGAAGAAAACCCATACCTACACCCAGAGAATAAAAGCTGGAAATTACAGGACAATTACATCACGGGGGCGAAAAGGAGCAATAGGACCATTCAGCATTAAACATAAAACCAAAAAAAGAAAAACTGAAAAACAGGTCACAAAATAACAATATCTTTATTAGTTATCAATTAAAAGACCATGTATTAAAGTTTAAAAAAAAAACCCAAAACACAACCAATGGCTGGAAAAAGAAGGGAGTCATAAAAGGAGAGTGGACCAGCAGAGTATACAGGAAAAGGGGGCAACGATATCAATAAGGATTAAAGTGCAAAATTAGTACATAATAGGACTACAAGGGAAGGGAAAGTGTCACGTGCGAGGAAGGAGTAACCTTACATTAGAACACATATATAATATACAGGGTGGTCCAAACGTAGGTGGACAGTGTGTAATAGGGTTATCAAGCATGGTGTAAAGTGAAACTGACTCAGCTGCCCTTAGCAACCAATCAGATTCCAGCTTTCATTCTTCACAGACTCTTTGGGAAATGAAAGGTGGAATCTGATTGGTTGCTAAGGGCAGCTGAGTCAGTTTCACTTTACACCATGCTTGATAACCCTATTACACACACTGTCCACCCACTTTTGAATCACCCTGTGTGTGTGTGTATATATATATAAATATATATATATATATATATATATATATATATATATATATATTATATATGTGTTCTAATGTAAGGTTACTCCTTCCTCGCACGTGACACTTTCCCTTCCCTTGTAGTCCTATTATGTACTAATTTTGCACTTTAATCCTTATTGATATCGGTGCACCCTTTTCCTGTATACTGTGCGGGTTACCTCTCCTTTTGTGACGCCCTTCTTTTTCCAGCCATTGGTTGTGGGTTTTTTTTTTTTTAAAAACCCTTTAATACATGCTTTTTTTAATCAATAACTAATAAAGATATAGTTATTTTGTGACCTGTTGTTCGGTTTTGCTCAGTACTGGTGTATAGTGTCCACCATGCTGCTGCATTTTACTGTTCTATCTCACCCCAGTTCTGGACCCAGTACTGCTAAATAATCCCATCTGCTGCTTTCCAGCCTTTACCTCCCCCCAGTGCTGGATTCACAGGTGCACGACGCACTACTGCTGTATGATGTCCTCCATATCCCTGCTGTCTTACCTCAGAGCAGGAGCCACAGCCGCACTGCTCAGTAGTGCAGTATGTCCTCCTATGTATAGTGTTTCTCACACCCAGGTGCTGGATTCACAGCTATCCTGCTTAATAACGCCCTTCGTGCTGCTACCTCTAGTGTTTATCACTCTCCCAAGAGCTGGAACTCCAGCTACACAACTCAGTACTTTCACAGCTTCTAGTACTGTATATGATCATCTCACCCAAGTTCTGGATTCACAGTCGCACTGCTCAGTACTGCTGCAGTATGTCCTCCATACTCATTTTTATAGGGGTTTATAGCACCCAGGTGCTGGATTGACAGCCGCACTGCTCAGTACTGCTGCAGTATGTCCTCCATACTCATTTTTATAGGGGTTTATCGCACCCAGGTGCTGGATTGACAGCCGCACTGCTCAGTACTGCTGCAGTATGTCCTCCATACTCATTTTTATAGGGCTTTATAGCACCCAGGTGCTGGATTGACAGCCGCACTGCTCAGTACTGCTGCAGTATGTCCTCCATACTCATTTTTATAGGGGTTTATCGCACCCAGGTGCTGGATTGACAGCCGCACTGCTCAGTACTGCTGCAGTATGTCCTCCATACTCATTTTTATAGGGCTTTATAGCACCCAGGTGCTGGATTGACAGCCGCACTGCTCAGTACTGCTGCAGTATAACCTCCATACTCATTTTTATAGGGGTTTATAGCACCCAGGTGCTGGATTGACAGCTACCCTGCTTAATAATGCCCTTCATGCTGCTACTTCACCCAAATGCCTGATTCACAGCCATACTGCTGCAGTTAGTACACCATACTGATGATTTTTACATTGTTTATGTCATCAAAGTGCTAGATTCACAGCTACACTGCTTACTAATCCCCATAACGCTGCTACTTGTAGTGTTCAACACTCTCAGCAAAGCTACGCAGCGCAGTTCTTCCACAGCATCTAGTGCAGAGGTTCCCAACTCCAGTCCTCAAGGCACACCAACAGTGCATGTTTTCAGGATTTCCTTAGTATTGCACATGTGATAATTTAATCACCTGCAAAGGTGCTGAATCCAACACCCATGCAATGCTAAAGAAATCCTGAAAACATGCACGGTTGGTGTGCCTTGAGGACTGGAGTTGGGAACCTCTGATCTATTATATGCTGACCCAAATGCTGGCTTCACAGCTACAGTGCTCAGTGCTCCTGTATATTGTCCTACAAGCTGCTGCAGTTTCTGATCTTGTGCTACCTACAGACTGTGCAGCAGTAATATCTCCTGGCGGTGTATGGGAGACATCACAGCTGATAATCTCCACTAGCTCAGAGACAAATAAAAATTCAAGATTGACCCCGCAGAGGAGAACACTGGTGAAAAATGCATATAATGGCCAGAAATAGTGTTATGCCTCCTCAAAGAGAGGACGGAGTGTTTATCCCCTGCAGGAAGGTGCGGACCCCTGTAACAACGTCTGATCAGGGAGCTCCTCAGGGGGTTGGTTTGTTCCTGTAATTATGGAGACACAAGTCTACACGGGAACAGCACCTGCAAAATGAAAAGGGATTCATACACAGACCCAACTGTAAAGCTGAATCTAAACATCCCCCCCTATATGTGACCGGCGCCTATAGAATGGTTCAGGACATGGATACCAAACAGAAATCATTTAATTCCAAGAAGAAGAAAAAAAAAAAAACCACAATATACAGATTTCTATAAAGAGCGAACAGAACAATAATATAGAGGGACCCATGCTACCGGGGTCACTAAGGTCATCGAAGCCCAACCTTATATCACTGTGCATCTGAAAAAATATCCCGACCGATCGAATATGTACAGAGAGGAGCGGAGAAATCCTGCAAAATCATAAAGGGGAAGGCGAGACGGCGGCCAGGAGCTGGCAGTCACCCGCAGACCGAGCCCGGCACTAGTCACAGCCCGCGGTCAGTCTACGGATGACGGCCCGCAGCCAGTCTGGGCACGAGTCCTGGTGTCATGTCACATTTCCCTCTCAAAATAAATAAACGGAGGTTCAGGAATAAGAGAAGAGGGGAACAATCAATATCGCCAATATTTTGTCTACTAACCATCTTTTTTCGCGCGGGAAGAGGGCAGCGTTCCTGCAGTGGCCTCTACAGGAGAGATGTGGTATGACATGTTGGGAATGAGGCGATAATACATTTTCGGACAATGACCATGTGACAAATTTAAAGGTGTTTTTTCAGGGTGTGTGTGTATATCTATATCTATATATATCCTTCTTAAAAAAAAACAGTGCCTCCTGTCTACGGTCTGTGTGTGGAGCGTTGCAGGTCGGCTCCATTGAAGTGCATGGAGCAGACCTGCAATACCACCCACGGCCTGTAGAGGGGGTAGCGCTGCTTTTGGAAGGGTAGCCATGTTTTTCTGATCCTGGACGGCTCCTCCTATTATAATCCGTCACGTCGTGGTCGTGGCTCGTGGAATAATTTGGATAAGGCAGCAGCAGGGACGTCGTATAGATACATTCAGGCGGATATATGACGTTCTATTGGTCAGAAGCGATTATGGAAGCCGCTGAGTATCAGCCGGGAGGCGCCATGCAGGTACATTCATGAGAAGCCGTGATATCATCAGGAGCGAGAATGACAGAGCACATGAGCGAGAGAGAAAGACCACCGACCGGCTAAATATTGGGGTCTTCCCGTGACCCCCCCCTGTCTATCACTGGGTCATCCGCTCTACACCGACTCTCCCTAAAATGACATCAATAACAGAAGCCGCTCTCTGCCCGCGTGACCGTCAGTCGTGGAGACCGGCACAGCGGGCAGCCGCGCTCGCTGGGGACAGCAATGTATAAGATGCACGCGGTCTCCTCCCCCCGGGGTCTCAGTGCTGCATGCTGCCGCCACTCTCGTGGCTGGGGGGAGGGGTGTCTTGGCCCCCAGGTGTCCTCTTTTTGTGGCCCCGGATACAGTGAGCGCTCTCGCAGCAGTCGTCATCATCGTCGCTCTCGGTTGAACTTTCTCCGAATGCCCTCGGCTTCTCGTAGATGCAGCAGCCTGAAAGAGAGAGCACAAATCAGAATGGCGGCCGGAGAGGCTCGGGTCACATCTGGTCCTACAGGAAGACATTAGCATGCTCAATGCCAGAATCATTTACAGGGGGAGACAGGTAGGCAGCACTATCAGTGCCGACATAATTAAATAAAAGGAGAGAGAAGGAGGCAGCACTATCTGTGCCACATAATTTACAGAGAGACGAAGAAGCAGCATCTGTGCGGACATCATTAATAGAGGGGGGGGCCGTACCATCTGTGCAGACATCATTTACAGTGGGAGAGACAAGGAGGCGGTACTATCTGTGCCAATACCAACGGATGGAGCGATGGGGAGCCAGTATCATCTATGCAGACATTTACAGTGTGAGAGACGGGGAAGCAGTACCGTCTGTCCTGACATCATTCAGAGAGGGGGAGATAGGGAGGCAGCACAATCTGTACTCACATTTCATGGAAAAAAGCAGGGAGGCAATACAGTCTGTGCCAAAATCATTCAGATGGAGAGACAGGGAGGCATTACCAACTGTGTCAATATCATTATCAGAGGGAGAGTCGGGGAGGCAGTACTATCTGTGTTGACGTTTACAAACGGAAAGACAGGGAGACATATCTGAGCCGACATTATTTAGTGAATGACAGAAAGGGAGGCAGTACTATCTGTACTAACATTTACAGCAGAAGAAACAGGGAAGCAGTACAGTCTGTCCCAACATCACTCAGGGAGGGAGAGACAGGAAGGCAGTACTATCTGTGCTAACATCAATGGAGGGAGCTACGGGGAGACGAATATCTAAGCCAACATCATTTACAGAGGGAGAGGCGGGGAGACAGTGCCATCTGTGCTGACATTTACAGAGGAAGAGAAAGGTAGGCAGTACATGGAGGGGGATCATGGAGGGGGGGGGAGAGACCGGAGGGGAGGGGGGGAAAGACCACGGAGGGGAGGAGGGAGGGGAAAGACCACGGAGGGGAGGAGGGAGGGGAAAGACCACGGAGGGGAGGAGGGAGGGGAAAGACCACGGAGGGGAGGAGGGAGGGGAAAGACCACGGAGGGGAGGAGGGAGGGGAAAGACCACGGAGGGGAGGAGGGAGGGGAAAGACCACGGAGGGGAGGAGGGAGGGGAAAGACCACGGAGGGGAGGAGGGGGGGGGAAAGACCACGGAGGGGAGGAGGGGGGGGGGAAAGACCACGGAGGGGAGGAGGGGGGAAAGACCACGGAGGGGAGGGGGGGGGGGGGAAAGACCACAGGGGGGAGGAGGGGAAAAAAAAAAAAAGACCACGGAGGGGGAGTTTGCAGGAACTGACAAAATCTGGCAGCGTATAGAACAAGGATTACTGGATATAAAAAAATAAAAACAGGATTTGCCCTTTAAATCCTCGGCCGCTCCAGAATTATTGCCCCGGTTGGTTCTTCTGGTCCTGGTCACATGACTGCTGCAGCCAATCGCTGGTGATGTCTGTGATATGGCCTTGGAGTCAGGAATCACTGGAGCGGCGGAGGATATAATGATTAGGAGGATATGTGATCATTTCTTTATGAGGGGGTGTAAGGCCGGGGTCTGTGGGACCCTCACCTTCATACACGGTGCAGACCACGAGGGCCTCACGTGTCCCCTGCACCTGACAATCAATCCTCATCTCCCTGCAGAATCTAGGAAGATCTGCCCGTTACCATGGTAACCTGATGAAGATGTTCCATGAACGCCCACTGTCAGATGTCACCGCTCACGTTCCTAATATAGCCGAGCAGGATGAATCAGGACGGACCTGGAGAGCCGCCAGACCTGACAGATTTGAGGGGGGGGGGGGAAGAAATACTGTGTTGCCATGGTAACAACCATGCACCTGCAACGACACAATATCTCTCTACAGATCTTGGCGATTCTACACCGAGGTCAACGCTGGAAGCCGAAGAGTTAAAGGGGCAATCTGCCTCAACTCAGCCCCACTAGATGGCCGGTGGGGTCTGACCCAAGATCCCCAGGATCCAGTGGATCGGCATCGATCTGCCCGGGTCACCCTGCACAGCACTTGCACCCAGAGGGTCCCCCGAGATCTGACAAAATTAACCCATTCACCACCAAACTTGAACATGTATGGCTGCAGTATGTGAGGAAATGATTGGTCTCCAGTGGGGACCACCGGCCGCAGACCCCGCACTCTGCATGAGACCACCGGAAAGCCGCAGTGAGCCGTCACAGCTGCACTTAGGCGGATAAACAAACACCGGCGGCCACGACCAGACCGATGCTATACAGTCATGAAGGGCATTGGTTCAGTCACTGACGCTCAGTTGGGGTTACCCCCCACACACATCACCGGCCCCCCCCCCACACACATCACCGGCCCCCCCCCCGCACACATCACCGGCCCCCCCCCGCACACATCACCGGCCCCCCCCCGCACACATCACCGGCCCCCCCCGCACACATCACCGGCCCCCCCCGCACACATCACCGGCCCCCCCACACACATCACCGCCCCCCCCCCCCCCCGCACACATCACCGGCCCCCCCGCACACATCACCGACCCCCCCCGCCGTCCATCCCCGCGGATCTGACCCTCACATTTGGAGGAGCGGCGGCCCAGGTTCTCGTTGTCCACCGTGTCGCACGTCCACTCCACCTTCTTGTCCGGTTTCCTCTTCCGCAGCTTTATGGTCAGGGAGCGCGGCTCCTGCAGGAGAGGACGGCAAAGAGTTAATGATCCCCCAGATCCAGGGTCCCCGAGTGTGGAGGACTCTGCCCCGATGTAATCCCTCACCTCTCCTGCGGGGGCGCTGCAGATAAAGGACCTCACACAGAATCGTCCTACAGTGGGACCCCCAGAGTGACACATTTACTGGCTGTGACCCCAAACATGCAACGTGGGGGATCCGGACCCCATCCCCGGCCAGAGAGACACTTAGAGAAATATATCTCCACCCCCTCTCACACAGCAGCCCCCACCCAGCGGACCCCCCCTCCCTCACACAGGAGACCCACCCCCCTCACACACAGCCCCCCCCCTCATCCTCCTGTCACACACACAGCCCCCCACCTCCTCCTCCTGTCACACACACACAGCCCCCCTCCTCCTCCTCCTGTCACACACAGCCCCCCTCCTCCTCCTCCTGTCACACACACACAGCCCCCCTCCTCCTCCTCCTGTCACACACACACAGCCCCCTCCTCCTGTCACACACACACAGCCCCCCTCCTCCTCCTCCTGTCACACACACAGCCCCCCTCCTCCTCCTCCTGTCACACACACACAGCCCCCCTCCTCCTCCTCCTGTCACACACACACAGCCCCCCCCCTCCTCCTGTCACATACACACAGCCCCCCTCCCTCCTCCTGTCACATACACACAGCCCCCCTCCCTCCTCCTGTCACATACACACAGCCCCCCCCATCCTCCTGTCACATACACACAGCCCCCCCCATCCTCCTGTCACATACACACAGCCCCCCCCCTCCTCCTGTCACATACACACAGCCCCCCCCCTCCTCCTGTCACATACACACAGCCCCCCCCCTCCTCCTGTCACATACACACAGCCCCCCCCCCCTCCTCCTGTCACATACACACAGCCCCCCCCCCTCCTCCTGTCACATACACACAGCCCCCCCCCCTCCTCCTGTCACATACACACAGCCCCCCCCCCTCCTCCTGTCACATACACACAGCCCCCCCCCTCCTCCTGTCACATACACACAGCCCCCCCCCCTCCTCCTGTCACATACACACAGCCCCCCCCTCCTCCTCCCTGTCACATACACACAGCCCCCCCCCCTCCTCCTGTCACATACACACAGCCCCCCCCCCTCCTCCTGTCACATACACACAGCCCCCCCCCCTCCTCCTGTCACATACACACAGCCCCCCCCCCTCCTCCTGTCACATACACACAGCCCCCCCCCCTCCTCCTGTCACATACACACAGCCCCCCCCCTCCTCCTCCTGTCACATACACACAGCCCCCTCCCCTCCTCCTGTCACATACACACAGCCCCCCCCCTCCTCCTCCTGTCACATACACACAGCCCCCCCCCCTCCTCCTGTCACATACACACAGCCCCCCTCCCTCCTCCTGTCACATACACACAGCCCCCCTCCCTCCTCCTCCTGTCACATACACACAGCCCCCCTCCCTCCTCCTGTCACATACACACAGCCCCCCCCCTCCTCCTCCTGTCACATACACACAGCCCCCCCCTCCTCCTCCTGTCACATACACACAGCCCCCCCCCTCCCTCCTGTCACATACACACAGCCCCCCCCCTCCTCCTGTCACATACACACAGCCCCCCCCCCTCCTCCTGTCACATACACACAGCCCCCCCCCCTCCTCCTGTCACATACACACAGCCCCCCCCCCTCCTCCTGTCACATACACACAGCCCCCCCCCCCCCTCCTCCTGTCACATACACACAGCCCCCCCCCCCTCCTCCTGTCACATACACACAGCCCCCCCCCCCTCCTCCTCCTGTCACATACACACAGCCCCCCCCCTCCTCCTCCTGTCACATACACACAGCCCCCCCTCCCTCCTCCTGTCACATACACACAGCCCCCCCCTCCTCCTCCTGTCACACACACACAGCCCCCCCCTCCTCCTCCTGTCACATACACACAGCCCCCCCCCTCCTCCTGTCACACACACACAGCCCCCCCCCTCCTCCTCCTGTCACATACACACAGCCCCCCTCCCTCCTCCTGTCACACACACACAGCCCCCCCCCCTCCTCCTCCTGTCACATACACACAGCCCCCCTCCCTCCTCCTGTCACATACACACAGCCCCCCCCCTCCCTCCTGTCACATACACACAGCCCCCCCCCTCCTCCTGTCACATACACACAGCCCCCCCCCTCCTCCTGTCACACACACACAGCCCCCCCCCCTCCTCCTCCTGTCACATACACACAGCCCCCCTCCCTCCTCCTGTCACATACACACAGCCCCCCCCCCCCCTCCTCCTCCTGTCACACACACACAGCCCCCCCCCCTCCTCCTGTCACATACACACAGCCCCCCCCCCTCCTCCTGTCACACACACACAGCCCCCCCCCCTCCTCCTCCTGTCACATACACACAGCCCCCCTCCCTCCTCCTGTCACATACACACAGCCCCCCCCCCCTCCTCCTCCTGTCACATACACACAGCCCCCCTCCCTCCTCCTGTCACATACACACAGCCCCCCCCCCCTCCTCCTCCTGTCACATACACACAGCCCCCCCCCCTCCTCCTGTCACATACACACAGCCCCCCCCCCTCCTCCTGTCACATACACACAGCCCCCCCCCTCCTCCTGTCACACACACACAGCCCCCCCCTCCTCCTCCTGTCACATACACACAGCCCCCCCCCCTCCTCCTGTCACACACACACAGCCCCCCCCCTCCTCCTCCTGTCACATACACACAGCCCCCCTCCCTCCTCCTGTCACACACACACAGCCCCCCCCCTCCTCCTCCTGTCACATACACACAGCCCCCCTCCCTCCTCCTGTCACACACACACAGCCCCCCCCCTCCTCCTCCTGTCACATACACACAGCCCCCCCTCCCTCCTCCTGTCACACACACACAGCCCCCCCCCTCCTCCTCCTGTCACATACACACAGCCCCCCTCCCTCCTCCTGTCACATACACACAGCCCCCCCCGCCTCCTCCTCCTGTCACATACACACAGCCCCCCTCCCTCCTCCTCCTGTCACATACACACAGCCCCCCTCCCTCCTCCTGTCACATACACACAGCCCCCCCCCTCCTCCTCCTGTCACACACACACAGCCCCCCCCTCCTCCTCCTGTCACATACACACAGCCCCCCCCCTCCTCCTGTCACACACACACAGCCCCCCCCCCTCCTCCTCCTGTCACATACACACAGCCCCCCTCCCTCCTCCTGTCACATACACACAGCCCCCCCCCCCCTCCTCCTCCTGTCACACACACACAGCCCCCCCCCTCCTCCTGTCACATACACACAGCCCCCCCCCTCCTCCTGTCACACACACACAGCCCCCCCCCCTCCTCCTCCTGTCACATACACACAGCCCCCCTCCCTCCTCCTGTCACATACACACAGCCCCCCCCCTCCTCCTCCTGTCACATACACACAGCCCCCCCTCCCTCCTCCTGTCACATACACACAGCCCCCCCCCCCTCCTCCTGTCACATACACACAGCCCCCCCCCCTCCTCCTCCTGTCACATACACACAGCCCCCCCCCCCCCCTCCTCCTGTCACATACACACAGCCCCCCCCCCCCTCCTCCTGTCACATACACACAGCCCCCCCCCCTCCTCCTGTCACATACACACAGCCCCCCCCCCCTCCTCCTGTCACATACACACAGCCCCCCCCCTCCTCCTGTCACACACACACAGCCCCCCCCTCCTCCTCCTGTCACATACACACAGCCCCCCCCCCTCCTCCTGTCACACACACACAGCCCCCCCCCTCCTCCTCCTGTCACATACACACAGCCCCCCTCCCTCCTCCTGTCACACACACACAGCCCCCCCCCTCCTCCTCCTGTCACATACACACAGCCCCCCTCCCTCCTCCTGTCACACACACACAGCCCCCCCCCTCCTCCTCCTGTCACATACACACAGCCCCCCTCCCTCCTCCTGTCACATACACACAGCCCCCCCCTCCTCCTCCTGTCACATACACACAGCCCCCCTCCCTCCTCCTGTCACATACACACAGCCCCCCCCCTCCTCCTCCTGTCACACACACACAGCCCCCCCCCCCTCCTCCTCCTGTCACATACACACAGCCCCCCCCCTCCTCCTCCTGTCACATACACACAGCCCCCCTCCCTCCTCCTGTCACATACACAGCCCCCCCCCCTCCTCCTCCTGTCACATACACACAGCCCCCCTCCCTCCTCCTGTCACATACACACAGCCCCCCCCTCCTCCTCCTGTCACATACACACAGCCCCCCTCCCTCCTCCCTCCTCCTCCTCCTGTCACATACACACAGCCCCCCCCCCCTCCCTCCTCCTCCTCCTGTCACATACACAGCCCTTTAAGGAGATGCACACAGCACTGATTGCGTCACTCCCCGCCCAGTGACGTCACTCACCGGCTGCGCCTCGCTCTCGGTGGTCACGGTACTGGACGCGGCTCCGCCCCCCACCGCCGTCCCGGAGGTTTCCGCCATCTCACTAGACTCGCCCCGGGCTCCGCTGCAACTGGAGCGTCAGATCCGCGCCTGTAGGATGACAAACCGTCCGCTGCTGCCACTTCCGGCGCTCTATCCGGCCACTTCCGCTCCTCTCGCTGGTCCTGGGAGCCGCCTGCGGCTTTATCTATGATGTGAGCTCCGTTCCGCGCGTCCACTCCTCCGCCCGAGCCTCTGACCCTCCCGCGCGTCACGATTCACGATATTCTCCGTCTGTTCTTATCGTACTTTCACTTCTGCCCGGAACCATCATGGCCGACACGCCATTCTCTTTTCCGTGACGTAAGGCTGCGTCATTCTGAGACCTAGAAAAGTCTGCGCACCAAGAAACCATCTCTTCATTACAGGTGTGTCTCGGCGCCATTTTTCCGGAGTCTAAACTACATTGCACAAACGTAAGAGGCGCCGGTAAAATGTCTCCGCAGTGAGGACAGATCGTCACATCCATGATAGACGTGTGACAGACAACCAATGGCGTGCTCTGATCACAGCCACGTGACGCTTGTCTTCCTGAATTGACGAATCACAGCACCAAACTATTTTCGTTTCAGCTGTACGGCTAAATCCGCGCCTGACTAACTACAGATCCATGATATCCCTACGCCAAGTCCCTCGCACAGAGCCCTCGGTCGCCGTCTTGCGAGGGGGAATAGAAGCACCCGTTGCCATAGTGACAGCGTCCTGGTAGCAGCTTCCGCCGGAAGTGGAAACGACAAGGAGGAGGAGGGAGAGGGAGAGAAGGCAAAAGCGAGAGAGGCGCCTGGAGCCTGAGGCAGGGAACACCACGTGACCCCGGGGTAGGTGGCGCTGACGTCACGCTGTCGTGACGGCATCCATTAGTTTGTGCAGTTTATTGACGTCATTCGTGTCCTGTATATGACGTTCACCCCCCCGAACCTGAGCAATGGGGGGCAGAGCTGCTGCTGAGCGGCACCAGGGGCTGTGGAGAGAGGGCTGTGCTGTCCCCGAAGCACTACAAGTCCCAGCTATCCTCCACAGGCTCAGTGTGACCTCAGGAAGGCGCTGCCCCCCCATAACGTCCTCATATCTGGCGGCACAAGCTCCACACACAGGCGCTGCTCTCTGTGCACGCCACTCTGAGTGTCTGCCTTTTTTGGGGGGACGATGAACGATGTGGAGGGAGCGGGGGGAGATGGACGATATGGAGGGAGCGGGGGTATGATGGACAATGTGGGGGGACGATGGACAATGTGGAGGGAGCGGGGGGATGATGGACAATGTGGAGGGAGCGGGGGGATGATGGACAATGTGGAGGCAGCGGGGGGACGATGGACAATGTGGTGGGAGCGGGGGGATGATGGACAATGTGGAGGGAGCGGGGGGATGATGGACAATGTGGACAATGTGGAGGGAGCGGGGGGATGATGGACAATGTGGAGGGAGCGGGGGGATGATGGACAATGTGGAGGGAGCGGGGGGATGATGGACAATGTGGAGGGAGCGGGGGGACGATGGACAATGTGGAGGGAGCGGGGGGATGATGGACAATGTGGAGGGAGCGGGGGGGATGATGGACAATGTGGAGGGAGCGGGGGGAGATGGACGATATGGAGGGAGCGGGGGTATGATGGACAATGTGGAGGCAGCGGGGGGACGATGGACAATGTGGAGGGAGCGGGGGAGATGGACGATATGGAGGGAGCGAGGGTATGATGGAGGGAGCGGGGGTAAGATGGACAATGTGGAGGGAGCGAGGGTATGATGGAGGGAGCGGGGGGACGATGGACAATGTGGAGGGAGCGGGGGGAACGATGGACAATGTGGAGGGGAGCGGTGGGAACGATGGACAATGTGGAGGGAGCGGGGGGAACGATGGACAATGTGGAGGGAGCGGGGGGAACGATGGACAATGTGGAGGGAGCGGGGGGAACGATGGACAATGTGGAGGGAGCGGGGGGAACGATGGACAATGTGGAGGGAGCGGGGGGAACGATGGACAATGTGGAGGGAGCGGGGGGAACGATGGACAATGTGGAGGGAGCGGGGGGGAACGATGGACAATGTGGAGGGAGCGGGGGGAACGATGGACAATGTGGAGGGAGCGGGGGTATGATGGACAATGTGGAGGGAGCGGGGGGAACGATGGACAATGTGGAGGGAGCGGGGGGAACGATGGACAATGTGGAGGGAGCGGGGGTATGATGGACAATGTGGAGGGAGCGGGGGGACGATGGACAATGTGGAGGGAGCGGATGGACGATGTGGGGGGACGATGGACAATGCAGAGGGAGCGGGGGGACGATGGACGATGCGGGGGGACGATGGACAATGTAGAGGGAGCGGGGGGACGATGGACGCTGCGGGGGGACGATGGACGCTGCGGGGGGACGATGGACGCTGCGGGGGGACGATGGACGCTGCGGGGGGACGATGGACGATGCGGAGGGAGCGGGGGGACGATGGACGCTGCGGGGGGACGATGGACGATGTGGAGGGAGCGGGGGACGATGGACAATGCGGGGGGACGATGAACATTGCAAAGGGAGCGGGGGACGATGGATGATGCGGAGGGAGCGGGGGGACGATGGATGATGCGGAGGGAGCGGGGGGACGATGGACAATGCGGAGGGAGCGGGGGGACGATGGACAATGCGGAGGGAGCGGGGGGACGATGGACAATGCGGAGGGAGCGGGGGGACGATGGACAATGTGGAGGGAGCGGGGGGACGATGGACGATGGACAATGTGGAGGGAGCGGGGGGACGATGGACAATGTGGAGGGAGCGGGGGGACGATGGACAATGCGAAGGGAGCGGGGGGACGATGAAGATGAACAATGCGAAGGGAGCGGGGGGACGATGGACAATGCGGAGGGAGCGGGGGGACGATGGACAATGCGGGGGGACGATGAACAATGCGAAGGGAGCGGGGGGACGATGAACAATGCGGAGGGAGCGGGGGGACGATGGACAATGCGGGGGGACGATGAACAATGCGAAGGGAGCGGGGGGACGATGAACAATGCGAAGGGAGCGGGGGGACGATGGACAATGCGGAGGGAGCGGGGGGGACGATGGACAATGCGGGGGGACGATGAACAATGCGAAGGGAGCGGGGGGACGATGAACAATGCGAAGGGAGCGGGGGGACGATGGACAATGCGGAAGGAGCGGGGGGACGATGGACAATGCGGAAGGAGCGGGGGGACGATGGACAATGCGAAGGGAGCGGGGGGACGATGGACAATGCGGAGGGAGCGGGGGGACGATGGACAATGCGGAGGGAGCGGGGGGACGATGGACAATGCGGAGGGAGCGGGGGGGACGATGGACAATGCGGAGGGAGCGGGGGGACGATGGACAATGCGGAGGGAGCGGGGGGACGATGGACAATGCGGAGGGAGCGGGGGGACGATGGACAATGCGGAGGGAGCGGGGGGACGATGGACAATGTGGCGGGGGGACGATGGACAATGCGGAGGGAGTGGGGGGACAATGGAGAAATGCGAAGGGCAATGAAGAGATGGGGGTGGTTGGGACGATGGTGGATGCGAGGGGTGAGACAAGGTTCAGTGGAGGGGGGCGAAGGAGGGAAGGGAACAGGGAGTGATGGATGATGGACATGATGGAGGGGTGCTGCTTTCAGTGACGATTTGTGCTCCCCAGTATTAATAGTTCCACACTGACGGAGCTATTAATGGTGGGGGGCAGTGCGGAGTATTAATGGTGGGGGACAGTGCGGAGCTATTAATGGTGGGGGGGCGGTGCGGAGCTTTTAATGGTGGGGGGCAGTGCGGAGCTATTAATGGTGGGGGGGCAGTGCGGAGCTATTAATGGTGGGGGGGGCAGTGCACAGCTATTAATGTTGGGGGGCAGTGCGGAGCTATTAATGTTGGGGGGCAGTGCGGAGCTATTAATGGTGGGGGGGCAGTGCAGAGCTATTAATGGTGGGGAGGCAGTGCGGAGCTATTAATGTTGGGGGGCAGCGCGGAGCTATTAATGTTGGGGGGCAGTGCGGAGCTATTAATGTTGGGGGGCAGTGCGGAGCTATTAATGGTGGGGGGGCAGTGCGGAGCTATTACTGGTGGGGGGCAGTGCGGAGCTATTAATGGTGGGGGGCAGTGCGGAGCTATTAATTGTGGGGGGCAGTGCGGAGCTATTAATGGTGGGGGGCAGTGCGGAGCTATTAATGGTGGGGGGCAGTGCGGAGCTAGTAATGGTGGGGGGGCAGTGCGGAGCTAGTAATGGTGGGGAGCAGTGCGGAGCTATTAATGGTGGGGGGCAGTGCAAAGCTATTAATGGTGGGGGGGCAGTGCGGAGCTATTAATGGTGGGGGGCAGTGCAAAGCTATTAATGGTGGGGGGCAGTGCGGAGCTATTAATGGTGGGGGGGCAGTGCGGAGCTAATAATGGTGGGGGGGCAGTGCGCAGCTATTAATGGTGGGGCAGGGCAGTGCGCAGCTATTAATGGTGGGGGGCAGTGCGCAGCTATTAATGGTGGGGGGCAGTGCGGAGCTATTAATGGTGGGGGGCAGTGCGGAGCTATTAATGGTGGGGGGCAGTGCGGAGCTATTAATGGTGGGGGGCAGTGCGGAGCTATTAATGGTGGGGGGCAGTGCGGAGCTATTAATGGTGGGGGGCAGTTCGAAGCTATTAATGGTGGGGGGGCAGTGCGCAGCTATTAATGGTGGGGGGGGGGCAGTGCGCAGCTATTAATGTGGGGGGGCAGTGCGGAGCTATTAATGGTGGGGGGCAGTGCGGAGCTATTAATGGTGGGGGGCAGTGCGGAGCTATTAATGGTGGGGGGCAGTGCGAAGCTATTAATGGTGGGGGGGCAGTGCGCAGCTATTAATGGTGGGGGGGCAGTGCGCAGCTATTAATGGTGGGGGGCAGTGCGGAGTATTAATGGTGGGGGGCAGTGCGCAGCTATTAATGGTGGGGGGGCAGTGCGCAGCTATTAATGGTGGGGGGGGCAGTGCGCAGCTATTAATGGTGGGGGGCAGTGCGGAGCTATTAATGGTGGGGGGGGCAGTGCGGAGCTATTAATGGTGGGGGGCAGTGCGGAGCTATTAATGTTGGGGGGCAGTGCGGAGCTATTAATGTTGGGGGCAGTGCGGAGCTATTAATGTTGGGGGGCAGTGCGGAGCTATTAATGGTGGGGGGGGCAGTGCGGAGCTATTAATGGTGGGGGGGCAGTACGGATCTATTAATGGTGGGGGGGCAGTGCGGAGCTATTAATGGTGGGGGGGCAGTGCGGAGCTATTAATGGTGGGGGGGCAGTGCGGAGCTATTAATGGTGGGGGGCAGTGCGGAGCTATTAATGGTGGGGGGCAGTGCGGAGCTATTAATGGTGGGGGGCAGTGCGGAGCTATTAATGGTGGGGGGCAGTGCGGAGCTATTTTTATCTTGCTTTTGCCCCTTTCTATGTGAATCATGCGTCAGGACATGAGGCAGCTCTGTCTGTCTGTCACTGCTCTTACAGTAGAGAATCCCTCAGCATCGTGTTGTTTGGGTCTTGCCCCCTTCATGGTTTTCCAGGCGCAGCGCTGCTACTGTCCCTGCAGCTCCTTCCCCTTCATCAGGGGGGATTTTCCATGTCCGTTCCATTCTGCCGTCTGTAGGTTGTTACTTTACGGGGGGGGCGGCCTCAGGGGGGCGCTATAATGTCCTCATTGTATAATGTCTGCAGAATCTGCGAGCTTCAGACGTATTTGCCCTCACCATTTCTCAGGATGTGGCTGTCAGTCACTGAGGTCCGGTCTCCCCGATGTCTCACAGCTGAGGGTCTGTTATAGTCTCTAGAATGATGCGTTCCTCCTGCACTGATACATTGTAACAAACTTTCTTAGGTGGTTAATAATTAGTGATTGCTTTGAGGCAAAAAACTAAGGACCTCGCTCCTCGTAATGTGAGGTCCCAGTGACGCGTCCGCTCCTGATGGTCATGAATGTGCCCTGCTGCGCCATTAACACAGAGTCTACAACTCCTGATCTCGTGATTGGTCGGATTCCCAACAAGCAAATGCTTATCACCTATTCTGTCCATTATCCGATACATATGGTCTTATCCATCACTGCTCTGGATGATGCTCTACTTCCCCTGTGGTGGCTGCACATCACTGCTCTGGATGATGCCTCTACTTCCCCTGTGGTGGCTGCACATCACTGCTCTGGATGATGCCTCTACTTCCCCTGTGGTGGCTGCACATCGCTGCTCTGGATGATGCCTGTACTTCCCCTGTGGTGGCTGCACATCGCTGCTCTGGATGACCCCTCTACTTTCCCTGTGGTGGCTGCACATCGCTGCTCTGGATGCCGCCTCTACTTCCCCTGTGGTGGCTGCACATCACTGCTCTGGATGACGCCTCTACTTCCCCTGTGGTGGCTGCACATCGCTGCTCTGGATGATGCCTCTACTTCCCCTGTGGTGGCTGCACATCGCTGCTCTGGATGCCGCCTCTACTTCCCCTGTGGTGGCTGCACATCGCTGCTCTGGATGATGCCTCTACTTCCCCTGTGGTGGCTGCACATCGCTGCTCTGGATGATGCCTCTACTTCCCCTGTGGTGGCTGCACATCGCTGCACTGGATGATGCCTGTACTTCCCCTGTGGTGGCTGCACATCACTGCTCTGGATGCCGCCTCTACTTCCCCTGTGGTGGCTGCACATCGCTGCTCTGGATGATGCCTCTACTTCCCCTGTGGTGGCTGCACATCGCTGCACTGGATGATGCCTCTACTTCCCCTGTGGTGGCTGCACATCGCTGCACTGGATGATGCCTCTACTTCCCCTGTGGTGGCTGCACATCGCTGCTCTGGATGATGCCTGTACTTCCCCTGTGGTGGCTGCACATCGCTGCTCTGGATGATGCCTCTACTTCCCCTGTGGTGGCTGCACATCGCTGCACTGGATGATGCCTGTACTTCCCCTGTGGTGACTGCACATCGCTGCTCTGGATGATGCCTGTACTTCCCCTGTGGTGGCTGCACATCGCTGCTCTGGATGATGCCTGTACTTCCCCTGTGGTGGCTGCACATCGCTGCTCTGGATGATGCCTGTACTTCCCCTGTGGTGGCTGCACATCGCTGCTCTGGATGATGCCTGTACTTCCCTGTGGTGGCTGCACATCGCTGCACTGGATGATGCCTGTACTTCCCTGTGGTGGCTGCACATCACTGCTCTGGATGATGCCTGTACTTCCCCTGTGGTGGCTGCACATCGCTGCTCTGGATCATGTCTCTGAACTTGGTCCTGCTCTGATCGATATTTCATGGATCTGGCTGAAAACGAATATTCACATTACTTTCTGCCCTCTCGTCCTTCTGAAGATTTATTTCATGTTGATCTAAACAAGCTTCTTCACCGTATGGACACTTTGCTGTTGCCGGCCTCGTGGCAGTGGACACAGTTGAAGCCACTTCTGTGAAGAAAGTTGCCATGTTATCTAATCCTGCCCCCCCCCACAAGTGTAGGTGGGTTGGATGTCAGAAAAGTCTGATGTAGACCTATTTGCAGCCGACCATCGCTGCCTTGTGTGTCACCTGACGTGGCTCCACTCTATTGGCAGATATTGGTGGTAACGTTGTCTCACCATATTGCAGGTTTTTGGTCGCCTCGGAGCTCTGGTCGTTCGTGCCAAACTACAGATCTGCATCCCGATAGTGAATCGGCAAGTACCAGCACTGCGGGCTATGCCAGATGGAGGATGGGCAAGCAGAGCTGGAAGCACCGGGTGCAGCGGGCCAGGAGTGCGGATAGTGCGGGGACAGCAGAGATGTGCAGGTGACTGATATCCTACTGCAGGAGCGCGGTTACACAGAGGAAGGCCATGTGTACACGGACAAATGTCTGGCCAGAAATCTGGAGACAGTGTTTTCATCCTTGGCGCGCGCAGTGTGTTTCCTCCTCGGCGCGCGCAGTGTGTTTTCCTCCTCGGCGCGCGCGCAGTGTGTTTCCTCCTCGGCGCGCGCGCAGTGTGTTTCCTCCTCGGCGCGCGCGGCGCGCAGTGTGTTTCCTCCTCGGCACGCGCGCGCGCAGTGTGTTTCCTCCTCGGCGCGCGCTGCGCGGCAGTGTGTTTCCTCCTCGGCGCGCGCGCAGCGCGCAGTGTGTTTCCTCCTCGGCGCGCGCGCTGGCGCAGTGTGTTTCCTCCTCGGCGCGCGCGCGCAGTGTGTTTCCTCCTCGGCGCGCAGCGCGGCAGTGTGTTTCCTCCTCGGCGCGCGCAGTGTGTTTCCTCCTCGGCGCGCGCAGTGTGTTTCCTCCCTCGGCGCGCGCAGTGTGTTTCCTCCTCGGCGCGCGCGCAGCGCGCGCAGTGTGTTTCCTCCTCGGCGCGCGCGCGCGCGCAGTGTGTTTCCTCCTCGGCGCGCGCGCGCGCGCAGTGTGTTTCCTCCTCTCGGCGCGCGCTGCGCGCAGTGTGTTTCCTCCTCGGCCGCGCGCAGCGCGCAGTGTGTTTCCTCCTCGGCGCGCGCAGTGTGTTTCCTCCTCGGCGCGGCGCTAGCGGCGCGCAGTGTGTTTCCTCCTCGGCGCGCGCGCGCGCGCAGTGTGTTTCCTCCTCGGCGCGCGCGCGCAGTGTGTTTCCTCCTCGGCGCGCGCGCAGTGTGTTTCCTCCTCGGCGCGCGCGCAGTGTGTTTCCTCCTCGCGCGCGCGCGCAGTGTGTTTCCTCCTCGGCGCGCGCGCAGTGTGTTTCCTCCTCGGCGCGCGCAGTGTGTTTCCTCCTCGCGCGCTGCGCTGCGCGCAGTGTGTTTCCTCCTCGGCGCCGCGCAGCGCGCAGTGTGTTTCCTCCTCGGCGCGCGCAGCGCGCAGTGTGTTTCCTCCTCGGCGCGCCAGCGCGCAGTGTGTTTCCTCCTCGGCGCGCGCAGCGCGCAGTGTGTTTCCTCTCGGCGCGCGCGCAGTGTGTTTCCTCCTCGGCGCGCGCGCGCGCAGTGTGTTTCCTCCTCGGCGCGCGCGCGCGCGCAGTGTGTTTCCTCCTCGGCGCGCGCGCGCGCGCAGTGTGTTTCCTCCTCGGCGCGCGCGCTGCGCAGCGCGCGCAGTGTGTTTCCTCCTCGGCGCGCGCGCAGTGTGTTTCCTCCTCGGCGCGCGCCGCGAGCGCAGTGTGTTTCCTCCTCGGCAGCGCGCGCGCAGTGTGTTTCCTCCTCGGCGCGCAGCGCGCGCAGCAGTGTGTTTCCTCCTCGGCGCGCGCAGTGTGTTTCCTCCTCGGCGCGCGCTAGCGCTGCGCAGTGTGTTTCCTCCTCGGCGCGCGCGCGCGCGCGCAGTGTGTTTCCTCCTCGGCGCGCAGCGCGCGCGCAGTGTGTTTCCTCCTCGCGCGCGCAGCGCGCGCGCAGTGTGTTTCCTCCTCGGCGGCGCGCGCGCCTGCGCGCGCAGTGTGTTTCCTCCTCGGCGCGCGCGCTGCGCGCGCAGTGTGTTTCCTCCTCGGCGCGCGCAGTGTGTTTCCTCCTCGGCGCGCGCGCGCGCGCAGTGTGTTTCCTCCTCGGCGCGCAGCGCGCGCTGCGCGCAGTGTGTTTCCTCCTCGCGCGCGCGCAGCGCGCGCGCAGTGTGTTTCCTCCTCGGCGCGCGCGCGCGCAGTGTGTTTCCTCCTCGGCGCGCGCGCAGTGTGTTTCCTCCTCGGCGCGCGCGCGCGCGCGCAGTGTGTTTCCTCCTCGGCGCGCGCGCGCGCGCGCAGTGTGTTTCCTCCTCGGCCGCGCGCTGCGCGCAGTGTGTTTCCTCTCGCGCGCGCGCGCGCGCGCAGTGTGTTTCCTCCTCGGCGCGCGCTGGCGCGCGCAGTGTGTTTCCTCCTCGGCGCGCGCGCGCGCGCAGTGTGTTTCCTCCTCGGCGCGCGCAGTGTGTTTCCTCCTCGGCGCGCTGCGCGCGCGCGCAGTGTGTTTCCCTCCTCGGCGCGCGCAGCGCGGCAGTGTGTTTCCTCCTCGGCGCGCGCGCGCGCAGTGTGTTTCCTCCTCGGCGCGCGCGCAGCGCGCGCAGTGTGTTTCCTCCTCGGCGCGCGCAGTGTGTTTCCTCCTCGGCGCGCGCTTGCGCGCAGTGTGTTTCCTCCTCGGCGCGCGCCGCGCGCAGTGTGTTTCCTCCTCGGCGCGCGCAGCGCGCAGTGTGTTTCCTCCTCGGCGCGCGCGCAGTGTGTTTCCTCCTCGGCGCGCGCGCAGTGTGTTTCCTCCTCGGCGCGCGCGCAGTGTGTTTCCTCCTCGGCGCGCGCGCAGTGTGTTTCCTCCTCGGCGCGCGCGCAGTGTGTTTCCTCCTCGGCGCGCGCAGTGTGTTTCCTCCTCGGCGCGCTGCGCAGCGCAGTGTGTTTCCTCCTCGGCGCGCGCGCGCGCAGTGTGTTTCCTCCTCGGCGCGCGCGCGCGCGCAGTGTGTTTCCTCCTCGGCGCGCGCGCGCGCAGTGTGTTTCCTCCTCGGCGCGCGCGCGCGCAGTGTGTTTCCTCCTCGGCGCGCGCGCAGTGTGTTTCCTCCTCGGCGCGCGCGCAGCGCGCAGTGTGTTTCCTCCTCGGCGCGCGCGCGCGCAGTGTGTTTCCTCCTCGGCGCGCGCGCGCGCGCGCGCAGTGTGTTTCCTCCTCGGCGCGCGCGCGCGCAGTGTGTTTCCTCCTCGGCGCGCGCAGTGTGTTTCCTCCTCGGCGCGCGCAGCGCGCAGTGTGTTTCCTCCTCGGCGCGCGCGCGCAGTGTGTTTCCTCCTCGGCGCGCGCGCGCGCAGTGTGTTTCCTCCTCGGCGCGCGCAGTGTGTTTCCTCCTCGGCGCGCGCGCGCGCGCAGTGTGTTTCCTCCTCGGCGCGCGCGCGCGCGCGCGCAGTGTGTTTCCTCCTCGGCGCGCGCGCGCGCGCAGTGTGTTTCCTCCTCGGCGCGCGCGCGCGCGCAGTGTGTTTCCTCCTCGGCGCGCGCGCGCGCGCGCGCTCAGTGTGTTTCCTCCTCGGCGCGCGCAGCTGCGCGCAGTGTGTTTCCTCCTCGGCGCGCGCAGTGTGTTTCCTCCTCGGCGCGCGCGCGCGCAGTGTGTTTCCTCCTCGGCGCGCGCGCGCGCAGTGTGTTTCCTCCTCGGCGCGCGCGCTGAGCGCGCGCAGTGTGTTTCCTCCTCGGCGCGCGCGCGCGCGCGCGCAGTGTGTTTCCTCCTCGGCGCGCGCGCGCGCAGTGTGTTTCCTCCTCGGCGCGCGCGCAGTGTGTTTCCTCCTCGGCGCGCGCGCGCGCGCGCAGTGTGTTTCCTCCTCGGCGCGCGCGCGCGCGCAGTGTGTTTCCTCCTCGGCGCGCGCGCGCGCAGTGTGTTTCCTCCTCGGCGCGCGCGCGCGCGCGCAGTGTGTTTCCTCCTCGGCGCGCGCGCGCGCGCAGTGTGTTTCCTCCTCGGCGCGCGCGCGCGCGCAGTGTGTTTCCTCCTCGGCGCGCGCGCGCGCAGTGTGTTTCCTCCTCGGCGCGCGCGCGCGCAGTGTGTTTCCTCCTCGGCGCGCGCAGTGACATGTGCTGAGCTTTCGTGCCGATGCCTCCTCTTCATAATGTTAAAATCTTTTTGTACCAAATGTCCAAACAGCCGGTCTCCAGATGGACGTTTGGAAAAATAATCCCCGCCTGAATAACGGCAGACGCTGGTGATCTACCGGCTTCCTACAGGCTTGTCCTAGTTTTGGTTTCGCTGCAGCAGTTCTCACTTCTGATGATACTTTGTGGTTTCGCGCTCTCGGTGTTTCAGTAGAATAGAAGAAGTGTTCTCTCTCCGGGGACGCTGGGACTTTCCACAGCTGTGTCACACACCTACTAAAATATATATATATATATATATATATATATATATATATATATATATATATATCAGTACAGACCAAAAGTTTGGACACACCTTCTCATTCAAAGAGTTTTCTTTATTTTCAGGACTCTCTGAAAATTGTAGATTCACATTGAGGAAATCAAAACTATAAATTAGCACATGTGGAATGAAATACTTAAAAAAGTGTGAAACAACTGAAAATCTGTCTTATATTCTAGGTTCTTCAGAGTAGCCACCTTTTGCTTTGATTACTGCTTGGCACACTCTTGGCATTCTCTTGATGAGCTTCAAAAGGCAGTCACCGGAAATGGTCTTCCACAGTCGTGAAGGAGTTCCCAGAGATGCTTAGCACTTGTTGGCCCTTTTGCCTTCACTCTGCGGTCCAGCTCACCCCAAACCATCTCGATTGGGTTCAGGTCTGGTGAGTGTGGAGGCCAGGTCATCTGGCGTAGCACCCCATCACTCTCCTTCTTAGTCACATAGCCCTTACACAGCCTGGAGGTGTTTGGGGTCATTGTCCTGATGAAAAATAAATGATGGTCCAACTAAACACAAACCAGATGGAATAGCACGCCGCTGCAAGATGCTGTGGTAGCCATGCTGGTTCTGTATGCCTTCAATTGTGAATAAATCCCCAACAGTGTCACCAGCAAAGCCCCCCCCCCCCCCATCACACCCCCTCCTCCATGCTTCACGGTGGGAACCAGCCATGTAGAGTCCATCCGTTCACGTTTTCTACAAAGACACGGTGGTTGGATCCAAAGATCTCAAATTTGGACTCATCAGACCAAAGCACAGATTCCACTGATCTAATGTCCATTCCTTGTGTTCTTTACCCAAACAAGTCTCTTCTGCTTGTTGCCTGTCGTTAGCAGAGGTTTCCCAGCAGCTATTTTACCATCTGCACAAAGTCTCCTCTTAACAGTTGTTCTAGAGATGAGAAGGTGTGTCCAAACTTTTGGTCTGTACACATATATATATATAATTGCCTTATTCTGTCTGTCTGTCATGCTCCAAAATTGTGTCCTTACGGTGACATTGTGTCCTTACGGTGACACAAAGCTGATTGGCCGCTGGGCTCGCCATGGCCCCGCCCCCCCCACGGATTGGCTGCTCGCCCAGGCTGCTCCCCCACACGGATTGGCCAGCCGCTCGCCCAGGCTCCGCCCCCCCCCCCACAGATTGGCCTCTCGCCCCGGCACCCTGCAGGCATTGGTTACTCGGCCACGCCACGCCCCGCCCCCCTCACGCAATGCACGCTAGCTCTGGCCCCCCCCGCGCATTCCCCGAACTGACACGGTGAGTACTGTACTCCCCCCCCCCCCCCCTTCCCCCCCAACGGGAGCCCACATCAGCGTACGCCGCCAACCCAGCCGACACTTACCCTCGCATTGCTGGCCTTGCCACCGTATGCTGGTGTGGGCTCCCGTGCAAGCGGGGGACGGGATACGTTGGTAACCATGCTAGCATAGTTACCAGCTGGTAACCATGCTAGCATAGTTACCAGCACATCAAGGTCCTGCAGCGGCGGAAGATCCACACGCACACACATAACAGCACACACGCACACACATACACACACATCAGATCACACTCACTCTCACAAACACCTCACACACACCTCACACACACATCGCATCCACACACTCACAGCATCCGGCGATATCGCTTGCTTCTCGGCCTCGATACTGTGCTGTTGTGACCTTCCAGGACCTGCCGGAGGATCACATGGCCAGAAGCAAGCATGTGGTATCTCCGGATGTTGCGAGTATGAGCGCGTATGTGCAATATCGTCAATGTGTGTGTACGTGAGTGTATGCGATCGGGTGTGTGTGAGTGTATGCGATCGGATCTGTGAGTGTCGGCAGAGGAGCATGGCGTGCTGGAGGAGGCTGGGAGGAGAGAGGCTGATCCTGGGGAAGGCTGGGATGGGGAGGCTGATGCTGGGGACAGAGAGGCTGATGCTGGGGACAGAGAGGCTGATGCTGGGGACAGAGAGGCTGATGCTGGGATGAGAGAGGCTGATGCTGGGATGAGAGAGGCTGATGCTGGGATGAGAGAGGCTGATGCTGGGATGAGAGAGGCTGATGCTGGGTGTCACAAACCACCGGGGGGGTCACTCAGAAATCCCCCGCGCTGGCTACCAGTACGTCACAATCGGGGGGTAACAAGTGGGGGTCACCCCTCCTTTATACCTCCCGACCGACAGACAGAGCACGTGATGCGCTCTCTAGCGCCCCTCTTATAGTCAGGCCAATTATGGAATTGCCCGACGATAAGCAAGGAGGCCGCTATACTACTTATGCCGATTATTGAAGGGTCCCCGGTGAGAGTAGGGTATATATTCCCCCGACCTCCGCGGGCGGAATATATAATATCTTCCCGAATCTCACTGGCCTCCCCACAATAATCCTTGGCACAACTCGCTGCCACCAACCGCTTCACGGTAACTATTAGCCGAACACACAGACGTGGGATTCAAGATCGAGATAACAGAACAGCCCAAGATTAATTATATAATTTAATCAGCCTAAAGCACACTAGAAACTACAATATATACAATAGGGAATCTACAGAATATACATATGTCAGAGTACAGTTACAATCAAAGCATGGGTTACAACAGGTATGCAATTCAATCAGTTACCTTGTGCGTCTGGCCACAGGGGGGCGCTGTAGACCAGGTTTCTAGGAACTCCCGCAGATGTTTCCTGCACGTGACCCCCAGCGAAAGAACACTGGAAAATGGCCGAAGTAGGGTTATCAACCTGGACAAATCCAGGTCCCCTCCTACCTTCGTGACCTCACAGGGAGCACTGCTCCACCCCTGGCTTGAGTTATGGACAATATCCCAACATGGAATATGGGCCATAACTTTGCCTGGGAGCGTCGTAGGCAGACGCCAACGCTCTCATTGTGACAGCCATGAATTTAGCCACAGAACGAGGGGACTCATGACCTGTCTGCCAGTTCCCCATTGGCTGATATCACGCCTGGGGCATTTCCCAATGTCCTGCTCCCATAAAAAGGGTGTGCCGGCATCGTCCGCATGCGGAGACACCATTTTTATGGTTGCCATATTTATCGGAAATATGGCTTGCGAGATATGAACCATTTTTTACTGGAGTCGTTCTGTCTGGCTATTTCCATAGCCTTGCTAATGAGATACAACTCTTGTTACAGGGTGACGGCAGGGAGTCATCCTGTGTCCATTGTTCCCACACCACCTCATTTCCATATCACAGGACATGGCCATGGAGGTGTAAGTGGAACACTGAGAACAAGAAGGGAGGGGGCACTGCCAGGGAGTGATGAGGGATTATGACTGGAGTCATAATTCATCTTCATATCCCGGGATTTGCCTCACACTGGGATGAGAGAGGCTGATGCTGGGATGAGAGAGGCTGATGCTGGGATGAGAGAGGCTGATGCTGGGATGAGAGAGGCTGATGCTGGGATGAGAGAGGCTGATGCTGGGATGAGAGAGGCTGATGCTGGGATGAGAGAGGCTGATGCTGGGATGAGAGAGGCTGATGCTGGGATGAGAGAGGCTGATGCTGGGATGAGAGAGGCTGATGCTGGGATGAGAGAGGCTGATGCTGGGATGAGAGAGGCTGATGCTGGGATGAGAGAGGCTGATGCTGGGATGAGAGAGGCTGATGCTGGGATGAGAGAGGCTGATGCTGGGATGAGAGAGGCTGATGCTGGGATGAGAGAGGCTGATGCTGGGATGAGAGAGGCTGATGCTGGGATGAGAGAGGCTGATGCTGGGGGGGAGAGAGGCTGATGCTGGGGGGGAGAGAGGCTGATGCTGGGGGGGAGAGAGGCTGATGCTGGGGGGGAGAGAGGCTGATGCTGGGGGGGGAGAGAGGCTGATGCTGGGGGGAGAGAGGCTGATGATGCTGGGATGAGAGAGGCTGATGATGCTGGGATGAGAGAGGCTGATGATGCTGGGATGAGAGAGGCTGATGCTGGGATGAGAGAGGCTGATGCTGGGATGAGAGAGGCTGATGCTGGGATGAGAGAGGCTGATGCTGGGATGAGAGAGGCTGATGCTGGGATGAGAGAGGCTGATGCTGGGATGAGAGAGGCTGATGCTGGGATGAGAGAGGCTGATGCTGGGATGAGAGAGGCTGATGCTGGGATGAGAGAGGCTGATGCTGGGATGAGAGAGGCTGATGCTGGGATGAGAGAGGCTGATGCTGGGATGAGAGAGGCTGATGCTGGGATGAGAGAGGCTGATGCTGGGATGAGAGAGGCTGATGCTGGGATGAGAGAGGCTGATGCTGGGATGAGAGAGGCTGATGCTGGGATGAGAGAGGCTGATGCTGGGATGAGAGAGGCTGATGCTGGGATGAGAGAGGCTGATGCTGGGATGAGAGAGGCTGATGCTGGGGGGGAGAGAGGCTGATGCTGGGGGGGAGAGAGGCTGATGCTGGGGGGGAGAGAGGCTGATGCTGGGGGGGAGAGAGGCTGATGCTGGGGGGGAGAGAGGCTGATGCTGGGGGGGAGAGAGGCTGATGCTGGGGGGAGAGAGGCTGATGCTGGGGGGAGAGAGGCTGATGCTGGGGGGAGAGAGGCTGATGCTGGGGGGAGAGAGGCTGATGCTGGGGGCAGAGAGGCTGATGCTGGGGGCAGAGAGGCTGATGCTGGGGGCAGAGAGGCTGATGCTGCGGGCAGAGAGGCTGATGCTGCGGGCAGAGAGGCTGATGCTGCGGGCAGAGAGGCTGATGCTGCGGGCAGAGAGGCTGATGCTGCGGCAGAGAGGCTGATGCTGGCGCAGCATGGCGGATGGAGCACGTTTGGGAGTGCGCAGCATGGGAGATGGAGCACGATGGGGGGTGCGCAGCATAGGGGATGGAGCACGATGGGGGGTGCGCAGCATAGGGGATGGAGCACGATGGGGAGTGGCGCATGGCGGATGGAGCACGTTTCGGAGTGCGCAGGATGGGAGATGGAGCACGATGGGGGGTGCCCAGCATAGGGGATGGAGCACGATGGGGAGTGCGCTGCATGGGGGATGGAGCACGATGGGAAGTGCACACCTCCCCCCAACACACACCACACACACACACACACACACACACACACACACACACACACACACACACACACGCGCACTGCACAACACACCACACACACGCGCGCACTGCACAACACACCACACACACACACTGGGAACCACAAACAACTGCCCTACACAGACACCCACACACAGACAACGCTGCACACACAAATATACGCACATACCGCACAACACACACATTGCACAAAACATACCTCCCCCCCAAAACACACCACACACACACAAACCGCGCAACACACACACAACGCTACAGACACACAGCGCTCCACAAACAACGCAACACACAAACAACACCGCTCTCACCCCCCCGTCACACCCAGACAACACCCAGAAAATGTACAGCGCCCTACACAAACACTTGGTAACTACACACAACAACATCTAATAAATATATATATATATATATAAAAACAAAAATCATACATGAACTACACAATACGTAAATTCTAGAATAACCGATGCGTAGAATCGGGCCACCTTCTAGTGTGTGTGTGTGTATATATATATATATATATATATATATATATATATATATATATATATATATATATATATATATATATATATATATATATATATATATATATATATATATATATATATATATTAGTGTTGGGTCCAGAAATATTTGGACAGTGACACAATTTTGGCGAGTTGGGCTCTGCATGCCACCACATTGGATTTGAAATGAAATCTCTACAACAGAATTCAAGTGCAGATTGTAACGTTTAATTTGAAGGTTTGAACAAAAATATCTGATAGAAATTGTAGGAATTGTCACATTTCTTTACAAACACTCCACATTTTAGGAGGTCAAAAGTAATTGGACAAATAAACCAAACCCAAACAAAATATTTTTATTTTCAATATTTTGTTGCGAATCCTTTGGAGGCAATCACTGCCTTAAGTCTGGAACCCATGGACACCACCAAACGCTGGGTTTCCTCCTTCTTAATGCTTTGCCAGGCCTTTACAGCCGCAGCCTTCAGGTCTTGCTTGTTTGTGGGTCTTTCCGTCTTAAGTCTGGATTTGAGCAAGTGAAATGCATGCTCAATTGGGTTAAGATCTGGTGATTGACTTGGCCATTGCAGAATGTTCCACTTTTTTGCACTCATGAACTCCTGGGTAGCTTTGGCTGTATGCTTGGGGTCATTGTCCATCTGTACTATGAAGCAACGTCCGATCAACTTTGCGGCATTTGGTTGAATCTGGGCTGAAAGTATATCATCGGTACACTTCAGAATTCATCCGGCTACTCTTGTCTGCTGTTATGTCATCAATAAACACAAGTGACCCAGTGCCATTGAAAGCCATGCATGCCCATGCCATCACGTTGCCTCCACCATGTTTTACAGAGGATGTGGTGTGCCTTGGATCATGTGCCGTTCCCTTTCTTCTCCACACTTTTTTCTTCCCATCATTCTGGTACAGGTTGATCTTGGTCTCATCTGTCCATAGAATACTTTTCCAGAACTGAGCTGGCTTCATGAGGTGTTTTTCAGCAAATGTAACTCTGGCCTGTCTATTTTTGGAATTGATGAATGGTTTGCATCTAGATGTGAACCCTTTGTATTTACTTTCATGGAGTCTCCTCTTTACTGTTGACTTAGAGACAGATACACCTACTTCACTGAGAGTGTTCTGGACTTCAGTTGATGTTGTGAACGGGTTCTTCTTCACCAGAGAAAGTATGCGGCGATCATCCACCACTGTTGTCATCCGTGGACGCCCAGGCCTTTTTGAGTTCCCAAGCTCACCAGTCAATTCCTTTTTTCTCAGAATGTACCCGACTGTTGATTTTGCTACTCCAAGCATGTCTGCTATCTCTCTGATGGATTTTTTCTTTTTTTTCAGCCTCAGGATGTTCTGCTTCACCTCAATTGAGAGTTCCTTAGACCGCATGTTGTCTGGTCACAGCAACAGCTTCCAAATGCAAAACCACACACCTGTAATCAACCCCAGACCTTTTACTACTTCATTGATTACAGGTTAACGAGGGAGACGCCTTCAGAGTTAATTGCAGCCCTTAGAGTCCCTTGTCCAATTACTTTTGGTCCCTTGAAAAAGAGGAGGCTATGCATTACAGAACTATGATTCCTAAACCCTTTCTCCGATTTGGATGTGAAAACTCTCATATTGCAGCTGGGAGTGTGCACTTTCAGCCCATATTATATATAGAATTGTATTTCTAAACATGTTTTTGTAAACAGCTAAAATAACAAAACTTGTGTCACTGTCCAAATATTTCTGGACCTAACTGTATATATATTACACCCACCCCATGTGACACACGGGCAGGTCGGGGCGTTGTGGGAGTTTCCAACCCACTGACGAGTAATTTCATATTGGTGATATGATAATAGTTATTGTAGGTTTTCTCCTCTAGTCACATCCAGAGCCTCATTCACACTGCGCAGTCACAGACCTGACATTGCCTGTCTGTGTAACCATTGTGCACACTCCCACAATGCACTGCAGCCTGGTGACACAAAAGCAGCAGGATTCTGAGCGCAGCTCTGGCTGTGAATGGAGCATCACTATTACTAAAACTGGGGATCGTAAGATCGTATAATCACATAGTTACCAAATTGATTATTTTGTAAACTTACCGTTTAATGTTGAAAAGGGGAGTGTTCCTTTAATTTTCTGTGATGTCATTGGCTCCAACCACAACTGAGAACCAATGATTTGGTAATGTTTTTACTTGTACTATATGGCACTGTTCTAATGGACTTTTTTTTTTCTTTTTTCTATACAGCGATATGACATCAAAATGAGGAAAAATCACTGGAAACCTGGGCACGGCGATGGCGCTCTGGGGTAAGTGAGACAGTCGTGTTTTATATATGTATTTATATGTCTGTCCTGTTCCTTGTATAAAGATGCACATGATAAGATCCTGTCTGCAGCCACCACTAGGGGGAGCTCCCTGTATACAGAGATACATGATGAGATCCTGTCTGCAGCCACCACTAGGGGGAGCTCCCTGTATACAGACATACATGATAAGATCCTGTCTGCAGCCACCACTAGGGGGAGCTCCCTGTATACAGAGATACATGATAAGATCCTGTCTGCAGCCACCACTAGGGGGAGCTCCCTGTATACAGAGATACATGATAAGATTCTGTCTGCAGCCACCACTAGGGGGAGCTCCCTGTATACAGAGATACATGATAAGATTCTGTCTGCAGTCACCACTAGGGGGAGCTCCCTGTATACAGAGATACATGATAAGATCCTGTCTGCAGCCACCACTAGGGGGAGCTCCCTGTATACAGAGACACATGATAAGATCCTGTCTGCAGCCACCACTAGGGGGAGATCCCTGTATACAGAGATACCTGATAAGATTCTGTCTGCAGCCACCACTAGGGGGAGCTCCCTGTATACAGAGATACATGATAAGATCCTGTCTGCAGCCACCACTAGGGGGAGCTCCCTGTATACAGAAATACATGAGATCCTGTCTGCACCCACCACTAGGGGGAGCTCCCTGTATACAGAGACACATGATAAGATCCTGTCTGCAGCCACCACTAGGGGGAACTCCCTGTATACAGAGATACATAAGATCCTGTCTGCAGCCACCATCAGGGGGAGCTCCCTGTATACAGAGATACATGATAAGATCCTGTATACAGAGATACATAAGATCCTGTCTGCAGCCACCACTTGAGGGAGCTCCCTGTATACAGAGATACATGATAAGATCCTGTCTGCAGCCACCACTAGGGGGAGCTCCCTGTATACAGAGATACATGATAAGATCCTGTCTGCAGCCACCACTAGGGGGAGCTCCCTGTATACAGAGATACATGATAAGATCCTGTCTGCAGCCACCACTAGGGGGAAATCCCTGTATACAGAGATACACAAGATCCTGTCTGCAGCCACCACTAGGGGGAGCTCCCTGTATACAGAGATACATGATAAGATCCTGTATACAGAGATACATAAGATCCTGTCTGCAGCCACCACTTGAGGGAGCTCCCTGTATACAGAGATACATGATAAGATCCTGTCTGCAGCCACCACTAGGGGGAGCTCCCTGTATACAGAGATACATGATAAGATCCTGTCTGCAGCCACCACTAGGGGGAGCTCCCTGTATACAGAGATACATGATAAGATTCTGTCTGCAGCCACCACTAGGGGGAGCTCCCTGTATATAGAGATACATGGTAAGATCCTGTCTGCAGTCACCACTAGGGGGAGCTCCCTGTATACAGAGATACATGATAAGATCCTGTCTGCAGCCACCACTAGGGGGAGCTCCCTGTATACAGAGATACATGATAAGATCCTGTCTGCAGCCACCACTAGGGGGAGCTCCCTGTATACTGAGATACATGATAAGATCCTGTCTGCAGTCACCACTAGGGGGAGCTCCCTGTATAGAGATACATGATAAGATACTGTCTGCAGCCACCACTAGGGGGAGCTCCCTGTATACAGAGATACATGATAAGATCCTGTCTGCAGCCACCACTAGGGGGAGCTCCCTGTATACAGAGATACATGATGAGATCCTGTCTGCAGCCACCACTAGGGGGAGCTCCCTGTATAGAGATACATGATAATATTCTGTCTGCAGTCACCACTAGGGGAAGCTCCCTGTATACAGAGATACATGATAAGATCCTGTCTGCAGCCACCACTAGGGGGAGCTCACTGTATACAGAGATACATGATAAGATCCTGTCTGCAGCCACTACTAGGGGGAGCTCCCTGTATACAGATATACATAAGATCCTGTCTGCAGCCACCACTAGGGGGAGCTCCCTGTATACAGAGATACATGATAAGATCCTGTCTGCAGCCACCACTAGGGGGAGCTCCCTGTATACAGAGATACATGATAAGATCCTGTCTGCAGCCACCACTAGGGGGAGCTCCCTATATACAGAGATACATGATAATATACTGTCTGCAGCCACCACTAGGGGGAGCTTCCTGTATACAGAGATACATGATAAGATCCTGTCTGCAGTCACCACTAGGGGGAGCTCCCTGTATACAGAGATACATGATAAGATCCTGTCTGCAGCCACCACTAGGGGGAGCTCCCTATATACAGAGATACATGATAAGATCCTGTCTGCAGTCACCACTAGGGGGAGCTCCCTGTATACAGAGATACATGATGAGATCCTGTCTGCAGCCACCACTAGGGGGAGCTCCCTATATACAGAGATACATGATAATATACTGTCTGCAGCCACCACTAGGGGGAGCTCCCTATATACAGACATACATGATAAGATCCTGTCTGTAGTCACCACTAGGGGGAGCTCCCTGTATACAGAGATACATGATAAGATCCTGTCTGCAGCCACCACTAGGGGGAGCTCCCTATATACAGAGATACATGATAAGATCCTGTCTGCAGTCACCACTAGGGGGAGCTCCCTGTATACAGAGATACATGATGAGATCCTGTCTGCAGCCACCACTAGGGGGAGCTCCCTGTATACAGAGATACATGATGAGATCCTGCCTGTTTCTCCACATTTCGGCTGTAATCCCCCGCTGATTGCTCCCGTGCTTGTGGTGAGATCCTCTCTCATGTTGCTGTATGAGGGGAGCAGGTGTTGTACGTTGTATGTGTGACCCCATAAAATGTAAATCCTGACTCTTTCGTCCTCTGTGTCTGTCTCTATGGACTTTTTATGAGCGGTGGGTTAGTCAGTGACTCAGACCGGACCTCACCCTTCACCTCTGTATAGAGACTGTGTGTGATGGCAGTGATTCCTGCGGGGGGCGCTGCTCGATTCCTCCAGCAGTTTGGTGGGATATTTGGGGACCTTCCTGCAGATTTCCATTAATTTTGTCTTGCGTTGATTTGACGTCATCTCTGTCGCCTCTGATCCTAAAATCTCAGGTCCTGTCTTCTACAAGGACCACCTTGTGAGAGCCCCCCAAAGTCATAGTGTAATGGAAACTGCCTGTATATGGTCCCTCAGCTGAGCTGGCTGTGCAGAGGCGCTGTGCAGAGGCGCTGTGCATTATCTACGTATGCATCTTCATTCTGCTGGTGCGTATTCTGCCTGCTCATCCTGGGCCTCCTGCTTCATGAAGAGAACGCTAGGACCACAGCGAGGACTGACGCTTGGTGAGAGAAGGGGTTAACCCGATGTAACACTGTAGTTTGGGTCTCTGACCGCCCGTGGCTCCGGTGGCGGCCTGCGCAGTGTCCTCTTTATTTTTAGTGCAGTTACTGGACTGGTTTTGGGCGGTGTCCAGAGCCGCGGCTCCATCCACCGGCTGCAGCTCATAAAGACGTTGTTTGGACGTTGGTCACAGTCTGTACTTTGCTCTGGTTCCAGGAACGAGGCGGAAAAATGTCCACAGTCCAAGTGCACAGAGCTGTGCGGCCGTAGGAGACAATGCCGGGCCTCAATCACACCCACCTGACCGCTCTCAGGACCCAGCGCTGGTTCTGTTCTCCTGAAGAACCCAATAGGTTCCTAGCCGACACCTGCAGAATCTAGAAAGTTCTGGAACAGCAACGCGGCAGCTCTGCCGACATCACTGACACCCGGTGTATGAGCTGTGCCGACACCACTGACACTCGGTGTATGAGCTGTGCCGACACCACTGACACCCGGTGTATGAGCTGTGCCGACACCACTGACACCCGGTGTATGAGCTGTGCCGACACCACTGACACCCGGTGTATGAGCTGTGCCGACACCACTGACACCCGGTGTATGAGCTGTGCCGACACCACTGACACCCGGTGTATGAGCTGTGCCGACACCACTGACACCCGGTGTATGAGCTGTGCCGACACCACTGACACCCGGTGTATGAGCTGTGCCGACACCACTGACACCCGGTGTATGAGCTGTGCCGACACCACTGACACCCGGTGTATGAGCTGTGCCGACACCACTGACACCCGGTGTATGAGCTGTGCCGACACCACTGACACCCGGTGTATGAGCTGTGCCGACACCACTGACACCCGGTGTATGAGCTGTGCCGACACCACTGACACCCGGTGTATGAGCTGTGCCGACACCACTGACACCCGGTGTATGAGCTGTGCCGACACCACTGACACCCGGTGTATGAGCTGTGCCGACACCACTGACACCCGGTGTATGAGCTGTGCCGACACCACTGACACCCGGTGTATGAGCTGTGCCGACACCACTGACACCCGGTGTATGAGCTGTGCCGACACCACTGACACCCGGTGTATGAGCTGTGCCGACACCACTGACACCCGGTGTATGAGCTGTGCCGACACCACTGACACCCGGTGTATGAGCTGTGCCGACACCACTGACACCCGGTGTATGAGCTGTGCCGACATCACTGACACCCGGTGTATGAGCTGTGCCGACATCACTGACACCCGGTGTATGAGCTGTGCCGACACCACTGACACCCGGTGTATGAGCTGTGCCGACACCACTGACACCCGGTGTATGAGCTGTGCCGACACCACTGACACCCGGTGTTTGAGCTGTGCCGACACCACTGACACCCGGTGTATGAGCTGTGCCGACACCACTGACACCCGGTGTGTGAGCTGTGCTCCTCACAACCATCTTTGTTACTGGGGTTGGTCCTGACATGGTGTTTATGATTGGGAATATACTCAGTATACACCATGACTCCTGACCACCATCTGTGTGATTGGGGCTGGTCCTGACATGGTGTTTGGTGCTGTGGCGTCTTCTTAACCTGACCACCGTCTGTGTGATTGGGGCTGGTCCTGACATGGTGTTTGGTGCTGTGGCGTCTTCTTAACCTGACCACCGTCTGTGTGATTGGGGCTGGTCCTGACATGGTGTTTGGTGCTGTGGCGTGTCTTCTTATCCTGACCACTGTGTGTGTGATTGGGGCTGGTCCTGACATGGTGTTTGGTGCTGTGGCGTCCTGCCTGGTCATCTGTGGCTCTTGTGTGATGGGGTCATTACTGGTCTGTCTCTAGGGGCAGAGCTGGATCCTCCTCTCCAGTATTCGGGCTGTTATCGGGGCCGGTCGTGCTCTTGGGCTGTATCTTGGCTGCACAGTATCTGTATATGTTACTCCTGTGACTTCCATATCTGGCGGCACAATCCTGATCACAGATCTGATCCCGCAGAACTCTCGGATCACAGATGGCGGGCAGAAGGATATTTTTATTATTTTCCTCTGTTCCCGGCAGAATGTGGCTTTAGATTCTACAGCACAATATTAATGTCTGCATTTACACTGGGATTGTTGCAGTTTTGCAGCATTTTGGTATTTGTCAATTTTTGCTAAATGCATCATCTTCTGGAGTTGAGTAAAAAAATTATTTATTTTTTTTTTTGAGGACTGGGCCTTTTGCATATCATATACTGTATAGGAAAGACTGTCCTAAATGTTGCAAGGTGAAAGAAAAACAAAATTAGCAAAGATCCTTAATTTTTTTTTATTTTGCAAAAGAATTAAAAAACTGAAAACTCTTGTGAGTCGGGGGAGGGGGTGGGGACTGGTTTTGCCACCATAGATCAGTGGTGGACAGTGCATGGGGTTCGGGGATTGGAGGAGCACAGATGGGTTCAGCTCTTCTCTTCAGACCGGACGAGTCTCCCCCGAGGACACTTACAAATGTGTGTAATGTCAGCCGGCGATCACCGCCGGTAACTGCTGCTTTCACACAGCATCTTCCAGTAAGGGGTCCTACAGGTGCGGCGGGGCGGCCGTATACGTGCAGCATCGCCCAGTAAGGGGTCCTACAGGTGCGGCGGGGCGGCCGTATACGTGCAGCATCGCCCAGTAAGGGGTCCTACAGGTGCGGCGGGGCGGCCGTATACATGCAGCATCGCCCAGTAAGGGGTCCTACAGGTGCGGCGGGGCGGCCGTATACATGCAGCATCGCCCAGTAAGGGGTCCTACAGGTGCGGCGGGGCGGCCGTATACATGCAGCATCGCCCAGTAAGGGGTCCTACAGGTGCGGCGGGGCGGCCGTATACATGCAGCATCGCCCATTAAGGGGTCCTACAGGTGCGACGGGGCTGCTGTATACATGCAGCAGGTCGGTTCTGTCAGGTCCGCTGTATATATAATGAGGCAGGTCGGCTCTGCAGGGTCCGCCATATATATGAAGTGGGTCGGCTCTGCTGTATACGTGCGGTGGGTCGGCTCTGCTGTATACGTGCGGTGGGTCGGCTCTGCTGTATACGTGCGGTGGGTCGGCTCTGCTGTATACGTGCGGTGGGTCGGCTCTGCTGTATACGTGCGGTGGGTTGGCTCTGCTGTATACGTGCGGTAGGTTGGCTCTGCTGTATATATGTGATGGATCGGCTCTGCTGTATACAGTCATGAAAAAGTTTGGGCACCCCTATTAATGTTAACCTTTTTTCTTTATAACAATTTGGGTTTTTGCTATTTCAGTTTCATATATCTAATAACTGATGGACTGAGTAATATTTCTGGATTGAAATGAGGTTTATTGTACTAACAGAAAATGTGCAATCCGCATTTAAACAAAATTTGACCGGTGCAAAAGTATGGGCACCTCAACATAAAAGTGACATTAATATTTTGCAGATCCTCCTTTTGCAGAAATCACAGCCTCTAGTCGCTTCCTGCAGCTGTTAATGAGTTCCTGGATCCTGGATGAAGGTAGATTTGACCATTCCTGTTTACAAAACAATTCCAGTTCAGTTAAGTTTGATGGTCGCCGAGCATGGACAGCCGCTTCACATCATCCCACAGATGTTCAATGATATTCAGGTCTGGGGACTGGGATGGCCATTCCAGAACATTGTAATTGTTCCTCTGCATGAATGCCTGAGTAGATTTGGAGCGGTGTTTTGGATCATTGTCTTGCTGAAATATCCATCCCCTGCGTAACTTCAGCTTCGTCACTGATTCTTGCACATTATTGTCAAGAATCTGCTGATACTGAGTTGAATCCATGCGACCCTCAACTATAACAGGATTCCCGGTGCCGGCATTGGCCACACAGCCCCAAAGCATGATAGAACCTCCACCAAATTTTACTGTGGGTAGCAAGTGCTTTTCTTGGAATGCCGTGTATTTTTGCCTCCATGCAGAACGCCTTTTTGTATAACCAAACAACTCAATCTTTGTTTCATCAGTCCACAGGACCTTCTTCCAAAATGTAACTGGCTTGTCCAAATGTGCTTTTGCATACCTCAGTCGACTCTGTTTGTGGCGTGCTTGCAGAAACGGCTTCTTTCGCATCACTCTCCCATACAGCTTCTCCTTGTGCAACGTGCGCTGTATTGTTGACCGATGCACATTGACACCATCTGCAGCAAGATGATGCTGCAGGTCTTTGGAGGTGGTCTGTGGATTGTCCTTGACTGTTCTCACCATTCTTCTTCTCTGCCTTTCTGATATTTTTCTTGGCCTGCCACTTCTGGGCTTACCAAGAACTGTACCTGTGTTCTTCCATTCCCTTACTATGTTCCTCACAGTGGAAACTGACAGTTTAAATCTCTGAGACATCTTTTTGTACCTTCCCCTGAACAACTATGTTGTATAATCTTTGTTTTCAGATCATTTGAGAGTTGTTTTGAGGAGCCCATGATGCCACTCTTCATAGGAGATTCCAATAGGAGAACTACTTGCAAGTGGCCACCTTAAAGGGAACCTGTCAGCAGAAATGTCCCCTAAAACCTAACAGATTCCCCCTCTGCAGCTCCTGGGCTGCATTCTAGAAAGGTCCCTGTTATGATTGTGCCCCCTTTCTGACCGAAAAAAAGTGTTTATAAAGTTGTACCTTTTTGGCTTCTGATTCTGTAAATCCGTCACGGGGGCGGGCTGCCTGATGGCCGTTATTCTGCCCCCTGGTCCTGTATGCTGCCCCCATCGCTGATTTCCATACTTCTGGACGCCGCCCACTGCTCCAGCCATCCCCGCGCATGCCCAGTGCCCATCTCTCGGGGATGAGCACTGTGCCCAGCGTCACCGCTGGTGACGTGCACGCAGGGTTAAGATTATGGGCGGTGCTGTGATGTTTATTCCTAAGCAACCGCCCATAATCGCGGGACCGCGCTTTCCCCCTCGGCCTGCTTCTTTCTGCGCAAGCGCGCTGCTGCTGACCTCACTTCGCCTCCTTCCCATCTTGCCCCGAGGCAGGAAATAGATGGGAAGAGCGCGGAGCAGTGACTACACCGAAAGCGCGGTCCCGCGATTATGGGCGGTTGCTTAGGAATAAACATCACAGCACCGCCCATAATCTTAACCCTGCGTGCACGTGACGCTGGGCACAGTGCTCATCCCCGAGAGATGGGCACTGGGCATGCGCGGGGATGGCTGGAGCAGTGGGCGGCGTCCAGAAGTATTGAAATCAGCGATGGGGGCGGCATACAGGACCAGGGGGCAGAATAACGGCCATCAGGCAACCCGCCCCCGTGACGGATTTACAGAATCAGAAGCCAAAAAGGTACAACTTTATAAACACTTTTTTTCGGTCAGAAAGTGGGCACAATCATAACAGGGACCTTTATAGAATGCAGCCCAGGAGCTGCAGAGGGGGAATCTGTTAGGTTTTAGGGGACATTTCTGCTGACAGGTTCCCTTTAAATTCCTTTTCTCATGATTGGATACACCTGCCTATGAAGTTCAAAGCTCATTGAGGTTACAAAACCAATTTAGTGCTTTAGTAAGTCAGTAAAAACTAGTTAGGAGGGTTCAAATCAAGGAATTGATAAGGGTGCCCATACTTTTGCACGGGTCAAATTTTGTTTAAATGCGGATTGCACATTTTCTGTTAGTACAATAAACCTCATTTCAATCCAGAAATATTACTCAGTCCATCAGTTATTAGATATATGAAACTGAAATAGCAAAACCCCAAATTGTTATCAAGAAAAAAGGTTAACGTTAATAGGGGTGCCCAAACTTTTTCATATGACTGTATATGTGGCGGGTCGGCTCTGCCATATGCTGTATACGTGCGGCGGGTCGGCTCTGCCATATGCTGTATACGTGCGTCGGGTCGGCTCTGCCATATGCTGTATACGTGCGTCGGGTCGGCTCTGCCATATGCTGTATACGTGCGACGGGTCGGCTCTGCCATATGCTGTATACGTGCGGCGGGTCGGCTCTGCCATATGCTGTATACGTGCGGCGGGTCGGCTCTGCCATATGCTGTATACGTGCGGCGGGTCGGCTCTGCCATATGCTGTATACGTGCGGCGGGTCGGCTCTGCCATATGCTGTATACGTGCGGCGGGTCGGCTCTGCCATATGCTGTATACGTGCGGCGGGTCGGCTCTGCCATATGCTGTATACGTGCGGCGGGTTGGCTCTGCCATATGCTGTATACGTGCGGCGGGTCGGCTCTGCCATATGCTGTATACGTGCGGCGGGTCGGCTCTGCCATATGCTGTATACGTGCGGCGGGTCGGCTCTGCCATATGCTGTATACGTGCGGCGGGTCGGCTCTGCCATATGCTGTATACGTGCGGCGGGTCGGCTCTGCCATATGCTGTATACGTGCGGCGGGTCGGCTCTGCCATATGCTGTATACGTGCGGCGGGTCGGCTCTGCCATATGCTGTATACGTGCGGCGGGTCGGCTCTGCCATATGCTGTATACGTGCGGCGGGTCGGCTCTGCCATATGCTGTATACGTGCGGCGGGTCGGCTCTGCCATATGCTGTATACGTGCGGCGGGTCGGCTCTGCCATATGCTGTATACGTGCGGCGGGTCGGCTCTGCCATATGCTGTATACGTGCGGCGGGTCGGCTCTGCCATATGCTGTATACGTGCGGCGGGTCGGCTCTGCCATATGCTGTATACGTGCGGCGGGTCGGCTCTGCCATATGCTGTATACGTGCGGCGGGTCGGCTCTGCCATATGCTGTATACGTGCGGCGGGTCGGCTCTGCCATATGCTGTATACGTGCGGCGGGTCGGCTCTGCCATATGCTGTATACGTGCGGCGGGTCGGCTCTGCCATATGCTGTATACGTGCGGCGGGTCGGCTCTGCCATATGCTGTATACGTGCGGCGGGTCGGCTCTGCCATATGCTGTATACGTGCGGCGGGTCGGCTCTGCCATATGCTGTATACGTGCGGCGGGTCGGCTCTGCTATATACACGCAGTGCACTTTGCACACCTGGCTGGCGTGCTGTGGCTGTGGCGTGTCCCTCTTGGAGTGGATGATGGGAGTACCGCCTTCTGGGGCCGGCGCTCTCCGGTGACTGTAATCTAATGCTTTTTCAGCTGACTTCCTGAACACTGCAGGAAGACGCCGGCGTCTGAGAGCGAAGAACCCAGCGGAGGAGAGAAGAGGAAGAAGGAAGGAGGCGAGGAGCTGTCACCAGACGAGGAGAAGTGAGGAAAGTTGTGAGCCGCTGCTCCGGCGAGGCTGAGCCCCACAGGTCGGGTACTCGCTGCACTCCTCTCCTGCCTCGCTCTCTCGCTCTCTCGCTCTCTCGCTCTTTCTCTCCTTTTCCTGGAGTTTTTTCTTTATTAAATCCCTTCTGAGCTCTGCAGTTTCCTTTCTTCTGTCGCCTTCACTCTCCTGCATCTGTCAGCCGCTGTCCTGCCATGTACGTGTGCCCCTGATCCTGGCGGACCCCGGTGTAGAGGGCAGACCGCCAACAGCTGTGTATAAGGGGTTAAAGCTGGCGGACCTCGGTGTAGAGGGCAGACAGGCGACAGCTGTGTATAAGGGGTTAAAGCTGGCGGACCCCGGTGTAGAGGGCAGACAGGCGACAGCTGTGTATAAGGGGTTAAAGCTGGCAGACCCCGGTGTAGGGGGCAGACGGCCAACAGCTGTGTATAAGGGGTTAAAGCTGGCGGACCCCGGTGAAGAGGGCAGACGGCCAACAGCTGTGTATAAGGGGTTAAAGCTGGTAGACCCCAGTGTAGAGGGCAGACGGGCGACGGCTGTGTATAAGGGGTTAAAGCTGGCAGACCCCGGTGTAGAGGGCAGACGGCCAACAGCTGTGTATAAGGGGTTAAAGCTGGTAGACCCCAGTGTAGAGGGCAGACGGGCGACGGCTGTGTATAAGGGGTTAAAGCTGGCAGACCCCGGTGTAGAGGGCAGACGGCCAACAGCTGTGTATAAGGGGTTAAAGCTGGTGGAGACATTGTTCTGTGGGGTCTTCAGGTCAGGACTGTTTTAGGATTGCAGGATTTGTTGTATGTGACCACAGGCATTAGGGGGGATCTGCCGCAGACGTTAGGTGGGATCTGCCGCAGACGTTAGGTGGGATCTGCCGCAGGCGTTAGGCGGGATCTGCCGCAGGCGTTAGGCGGGATCTGCCGCAGGCGTTAGGCGGGATCTGCCGCAGAAGTTAGGTGGGATCTGCCGCCGATGCATTTCCTCATGGTCCTACAATTGTAGGTATTGATTGAGGAGAAACAAATGAGAGCCGGGTCTGACCTGACCGAGGAGTCATTCTCCTGTACGCTGCAGTACCGGACACGGCCTGTGGGAGAGGAGGGCGCTGTGTCAGCGAGAAATCAGCACCGGACTGTCAGCCTCCTCTGCCGGATCCCCCTTTACTTGCGTCGTCCTAGAAGACCCCTGTACAAGAAGGAGAAGATTTGGCTGTGTTGTCTCATTCTCCGCACAATGACTTGTAGGGATCTGCTGGGAGTTGTAGTTCCCGGCCCCCGGGGAGAGGCTGCGATGTGTGCGGCCGTGTGCACTGTGCCCTTCCTGCCCAGTTTCCTGTTATTGGTAGTTGCTGACTCGCTCGGTGTCCGCACGTCTCCATATGGCGGAGCCCGATCACATGGTCACCTGGCTCTGCGCGTCGCCCTCCGCTGCTCCTCTGTAATCTGGCTAACCTGCTATTTAAAAACGCTTAATCTCTTATTAAAAGAGTCGTTAATCCAAGGTGCGGAGAGGACGGGGTCAGGAAGTAGTGCCCGGATACAAGAATGTCAGGTAGCGACAGATGCTGAGGTGCGTCCGGGGGGCTGAGGTGCGTCCGGGGGGCTGAGGTGCGTCCGGGGGGCTGAGGTGCGTCCGGGGGGCTGAGGTGCGTCCGGGGGGCTGAGGTGCGTCCGGGGGGGTGAGGTGCGTCCGGGGGGGCTGAGGTACGTCCGGGGGGCTGAGGTGCGTCCGAGGGGGGAGATGCGTCCGGAGGGGTGAGATGCGTCCGGGCGGCTGAGTTCTCCATGCAGTAGTTTGGTTATTGTTTGTTCTTTCTTAGTTCTCGTTGAATAATCTCCGCCGTCCGTCTGGTTTATCAGAGGAGCATGTGTCGGTTTGTGCGGTTCCGGCTCTGAGCGGATCCAGCCGCGGCTCTGAGCGGGTCCAGCAGTGGCTCTGAGCGGATCCAGCCGCGGCTCTGAGCGGATCCAGCCGCGGCTCTGACTCTTCATGGTCTTATTTCTTTTCTGAATGGAGCGGTGTAACGAGGCGTCAGGTATACTGCGCCTCGTCTTTCTGCACCTGCTCGCAGGGAACGGTCTGCTCGGTTTGGCAGTTTTCCAGACCACAGCTCGGCAGATGTGAAAAACAACCGGATACATCAGAAGACTTAGAATCTCCGAACTTCTTGTTGAGGAGTATAGAGCACCCATGTCTGGCGATACAGCAATACTAATTATCATTTATATAGCGCCAACATATTCCGCAGCAGTGTACAATCCAGAGGGGACACGTACAGACAACATCAGACATTTCACCAGATACAAGAGGAGTGAGTCCCGCTCACAAGATACAGTCTATGAGGATTAGGAAATGATATAAATTGTGTTCTCTGGTCCGGCCATCAATATAATAAACTAGCGGCAGTGCCCGGCAGTGCCCGGGATAGTAACTGTCTCTCTGTTTCTCTCCCTGTCTCTGTCTCTTTTGTCTGTGTCTGTCTTTGCCTGCATTTACCTGTGTGTCTCTCTATCCCCCCCGCCTGTCTCTCTATCCCCCCCGCCTGTCTCTCTATCCCCCCCGCCTGTCTCTCTATCCCCCCCGCCTGTCTCTCTATCCCCCCCGCCTGTCTCTCTATCCCCCCCGCCTGTCTCTCTATCCCCCCCGCCTGTCTCTCTATCCCCCCCGCCTGTCTCTCTATCCCCCCGCCTGTCTCTCTATCCCCCCTGCCTGTCTCTCTATCCCCCCCGCCTGTCTCTCTATCCCCCCCGCCTGTCTCTCTATCCCCCTCTGCATTGTGACAGGCTAACACTCCATTCAAGGGCATGGCTGCACATTCTCCTGAAGTTCTGGCTGCAGTGTGGCTCCCAGCTCCATTGACTTTAATGGAGGCAGGTTTTTTAGCGAATAACTGTAAAGCACGGGGTTAAAATTATTCTCTCAAAACATAGTCTATGACATTCCCTGAGTCACATGGAGTATCTGCAAAATTTTGTGATTGTAAATGCGACAGTGCAAATTCCTTTAGAGGACACACACACATACTGTACATACCCACATACTGTACATACCCACATACTGTACATACACACACTCCGCTTTATATATTGGGGGATTCACATATCACTGCGTGAGCCTGTCAGTATGTGTACAAGTACGACTAGAGGGCGACTAAGTGCCTGGAGGGTGTAAACCGATGATAAAAAGGACCAGACTTTTGAAGATAATATTTTAACTGGAATAGTTACTAAGTGAGGTGGTAGGCCAGTCTAAGGAAATGTGTTTAGGGCACACTGAAAACTGTGGGTATTGTGAATTAAGCAAATTGTCATGGGTAGTGCATTCCAGAGAATTGGTGCAGCTCATGAGAAGTCTTGGAGACAGGAGTGTGAGGTGCAGATTATAGAGGATGTCCATGTATAATTTGGTCAGTTGACACCGATCGTATCTTGTATGCAAAATTAAAGGGAGGGGGAGAAGCCAACTATTGAACCAGTGGTAGAGTGCACCAATGATGGCTAGAGGGGCAGAGGGTAACGATGGGGTGACAATGACTAGAGGGAGGGGGTGGCAACGATCGGTCCAACAATGGCTAGAGGGGCAGAGGGCAATGATCGGGCCGACAATGGAGAGAGGTGAACGATTGGGCCGATGAGGGGGAGAGGGCAATGGCTAGAGGAACAGAGGGCAATGATTGAACCGACTATAGGGAGAGGGCAACAATGGGGCCCACGATGGCTAGAGGGGGAGAGGGCAACGATCAAGCCAATGATGGCTAGAGAGAGAGAGCAATGATGGACTGACAAAGACTAGAGGGAAAGGGGGCAACGATCTGTCCGACGATGGCTAGAGGAACAGAGGGCAATGATTGAACCAACTATAGGGAGAGGGCAGCGATTGGGCCGATGATTGTTAGAGATGGAGAGAGCAACATTCATGCCAACGATGGCTGAAGGGAGAGAGGGCCACATTCAGGCCAATGATGGCTGACGGGATAGACTGCAATGAGTGGGTCAATGATGGCTAGAAAAGAGAGGGCAACGACCAGGCCCAACAATGTGGCCCATGATAGAGGGAAAAAAGGGCTGCAATGGGGTTCACGATGGCTAGAGGGGAAGAGAGCAATGATTGGTTTGATGATTGGTAAGGGAGGGTGGGAAGAAACAATTAACAGTTTATAAGTTCAATGATGTGAGTGAAAAAACTGAGGGAAGGGGAGAGGGCAACGAACAAACCAACGATGCCTGGGGGAAGGGGAGAGGGCAACGAACAAACCAACGATGCCTGGGGGAAGGGGAGAGGGCAACGAACAAACCAACGATGCCTGGGGGAAGGGGAGAGGGCAACGAACAAACCAACGATGCCTGGGGGAAGGGGAGAGGGCAACGAACAAACCAACGATGCCTGGGGGAAGGGGAGAGGGCAACGAACAAACCAACGATGCCTGGGGGAAGGGGAGAGGGCAACGAACAAACCAACGATGCCTGGGGGAAGGGGAGAGGGCAACGAACAAACCAACGATGCCTGGGGGAAGGGGAGAGGGCAACGAACAAACCAACGATGCCTGGGGGAAGGGGAGAGGGCAACGAACAAACCAACGATGCCTGGGGGAAGGGGAGAGGGCAACGAACAAACCAACGATGCCTGGGGGAAGGGGAGAGGGCAACGAACAAACCAACGATGCCTGGGGGAAGGGGAGAGGGCAACGAACAAACCAACGATGCCTGGGGGAAGGGGAGAGGGCAACGAACAAACCAACGATGCCTGGGGGAAGGGGAGAGGGCAACGAACAAACCAACGATGCCTGGGGGAAGGGGAGAGGGCAACGAACAAACCAACGATGCCTGGGGGAAGGGGAGAGGGCAACGAACAAACCAACGATGCCTGGGGGAAGGGGAGAGGGCAACGAACAAACCAACGATGCCTGGGGGAAGGGGAGAGGGCAACGAACAAACCAACGATGCCTGGGGGAAGGGGAGAGGGCAACGAACAAACCAACGATGCCTGGGGGAAGGGGAGAGGGCAACGAACAAACCAACGATGCCTGGGGGAAGGGGAGAGGGCAACGAACAAACCAACGATGCCTGGGGGAAGGGGAGAGGGCAACGAACAAACCAACGATGCCTGGGGGAAGGGGAGAGGGCAACGAACAAACCAACGATGCCTGGGGGAAGGGGAGAGGGCAACGAACAAACCAACGATGCCTGGGGGAAGGGGAGAGGGCAACGAACAAACCAACGATGCCTGGGGGAAGGGGAGAGGGCAACGAACAAACCAACGATGCCTGGGGGAAGGGGAGAGGGCAACGAACAAACCAACGATGCCTGGGGGAAGGGGAGAGGGCAACGAATGAGCCAACGATGGCTGGGGGAAAGGGAGAGGGCAACGAATGAACCAACGATGGCTGGGGGAAAGGGGGAGGACAAAAATCGAACCAACGATGGCTGGGATAAGGGGCTAGGTCAACGAATGAACCACCCATTGCTTGGGGGAAGGGCAGAGTGTAACGAACGAGCCAACAATGGCTGGAGGAAGGGGAGAGGACAACAATCGAACCAACGATGGCTGGGGGAAGGGGAGAGGGCAACAAATAAACCACCCATGGCTGGGGGAAGGGGAGAGAGTAATTAATGAACCAGTGATGGCTGGGGGATTGGGAAGTAACTAACAATTTAATGAAAGATTTAATCATTTAAGTGAAAAATTTAAGTTGTAGGATTTGAATTACAGGAATGTTGATCTTCTGAGGATGATAAAATACCGTACCTGTAACAAATGCCAAGAGACCACCATTCTTATTGCCATGTATACAGTATATCACAAAAGTGAGTACACCCCTCAGATTTTGGTAAATATTTTACTATATCTTTTCGTGGGACAACATTGAAGATCTGACCCTGTGATACAATGTGCAGTGTCAGTGTGCAACTTGTATAACAGTGTAAATTTGGTGTGCTGTAACTGAACACACAGCCATTAATGTCTAAACCGCTGGCAACAAAAGTGAGTACACCTTTAAATTAAAATGGACAAATTTTGCCCAAAATGTCAATATTTTGTGTGGTTACCATTATTATCAAGCATTCCTTTAAATATCTTGGGCATATGGAGGTTACTAGACCCTTACAGAACATACTGTATCCTCTTTCATCCTCCATAATGACATTCCGGAGCTGGTGGATTTTACAGACCTTGCGTTCCTCCACCTTCTGTTTGAGGAGGCCCCACAGATGCTCCATAGGGTTTGGGTCTGGAGACGCTTGGCCAATCCAGCTGTTTTACCCTCAGTTTCTTTAGCGAGGCAGTGGTCGTCTTGGAGGTGTTTGGGGTCGTTATGTTGGAATATGAAGGGAGGGGATCCTGCTCTGCTTCCATATGTCACAGGACATGTTGGCATTCATGGTTCCCTCAATGAACTGTAGCCTGACAGCCGAGAGCACTCCTGCAGCCCCAAACCATGACCCTCCACCACCATGCCTGACTGTAGGCAGGACACACTTGTCTTTCTTCTCACCTGGTTGCTGCCACACACTTGACACCATTTGAACCAAATAAGTTTATCTTGGTCTCATCAGACCACAGGACGGTTCCAGTAATCCATGTCCTTAGTCTGCTTGTGTTCAGCAAACTGTTTGCGTTTTTTTTTTTTTTTTGTGCAGCATCTTTAGAAGAAGCTTTCTTCTGGGATGACAGCCATGCAGACAAACGTGCTGCAGTGTGTGACGTATGGTCTGAGCACTGACAGGTGGATCTCCCACCCCTGTAACCTCTGCAGCAATGATGAGAGCACTCATACGTCTATTTTGAGAAGACGACCTCTGGATATGACGCTGAGCTTGTGCACTCAGCTCCTGTGGTCAGTCGTGGTGAGTCCTGTTCTGAGTGGATCCTGTCTTGTTATACCTCTGTATGGTCTTGGCCACCGTGCTGCAGCTCAGGTTCAGGGTGGTAACCATCTTTGTGTAGCCTCGACCATCTTTATGTAGAGCAACAATTTTTTTTTTTTTTTCCCCAGATCCTCAGAGGATTCTTTGCCATGAGTAGCCATGCGGAACCTCCAGTGACCAGTATGAGAGAGTGTGTGTGAGAGAGAACACCAAATGTAACACCCCTGCTCCCCATTCACACTGAGACCTTGTAAGACTAATGAGTCACATGACATAGAGAGGGCAAATGTCTAAATGGGCACAATTTGGGCATTTTCACTTAGGGGTGTACTCAGTTTTGTTGCCAGTGGTTGTTATACAAGCTGTACACTGTCTCCTGTAGACTGTATCAAAGTGTCAGATCTTCAAGGTTGTCCCATGAAAGAATATAATGTACAAAAAATGTGAGGGGTGTACTCACTTTAGTGCTGTACTGTCTTGTATCATTAGATGACGTGTGGAAGCCTTTCTCTTGTTTGCTCGGTGACTTCCGTCATAATTTGCATTTTTTTCCCCTCATTACTAAAGTAACTGTGATTTACGTGCCAGAGGATGGGACCCGCGGTCGTTGACTTCAGACCGGGCCAATTACTGCTGCATTAATCTCTTAAACTCATTTCCATGCTCTGTAATTCGGGATTGAGTTGCAGGACGACATTCCCACGACGTGAGGGTATAATGTCAGTTTATATGGCAACGTCTCTGGTCCTCGCTAAACTGGACCGGCCGCCCAGCGCCGAGGATAATGTGGCCTAATAGTTACTACGAAATGCGTAGATGATGGAGGCAGGAGGTGCGTCGTACCTCGGTCACTGCCCAGATTACTTAGTTGGATTACTGGTCATAAACTCTTGAGTGACTGATGGATTATGTGACCTGATTAGTAATGTCATCCCTCGCTTGCTCTACCTATTTTGGCCGGTAGTCAATGCTGATGGCCGTATTAGTGGCTCCATACAAACAGGACTGCGGTAACGTGAACGTCTCCCCTGCATCCTTGTCTGACTAGTTTACCTAGTTTCTATTTGTCATCCTGATCTCTTCACTTTTCCCTACAGGTCGGTGGATGTCACGTTGCTTTGTTTGAAGACGATCCATCTAATCCTGTGACATTGAGATGTGGAGGATGTCAATATTATTTCTGTTGTGAAGACTCCTTTTGATGGTGTATTTAGCATCTACTCTGCATAAGATACAGACGGTTAACATTTCCCGATTCTTTGGGCCACCGGTGCATTTGTAGATCGGCAAACGCAAGGGTCAAACAGCGAATCTTCAGTCCTTTGAAAGGTGCACGACCATCGCTTCGAGAGCTCGCCCATCTAAGTACATACCGGGACCCCCCAGGGGAATGCCGCGCAAGGTCAGCGTGGCGGCCTGGGGGGCGGCCCTGTTCATTTCATGGAATGCCATTCTTCTACTCTACCTCATGAGCCGCCCAAGGGCTCCTGACACTTCAGACCTTACGGCACATGTAATCCGACTAGCTGAAGAAGCAGAAGCAGAGTTAGAGAAACAGAAGGGGCTTCTTCAGCAAATCCACCACTACAGCGGGCTGCTGAACCGCCGGCCCGCACCGCCAAATGCTGCCCGTGGACCCGAGTTGCCTCAGCGGCTTTTCAATGCCTCTCTTCAATCGCCAACACCTGTGGCCTCTAACTTGCAGTCAACAGTCATTCCAGTTCTCGTCGTAGCATGTGACCGGCCCTCCGTGAGGAAGTGCCTGGACTCCCTGCTCAAGTACCGGCCCTCGGCAGAGCAGTTTCCTATCGTTGTGAGCCAGGACTGCGGCCATGCCGAAACCGCAAGAGTTATTGACTCCTACGGAGATGCCATCACTCACATCAGTCAGCCTGACCTCTCCGAGGTGCCTGCACCCCCAGAACACAGAAAGTTTCAGGGCTATTATAAAATCTCCAGGCACTATAGATGGGCACTTAACCAGGTACGTCTAAGTATTGTATATGCAGCTTTGTATTTATCCCTTACCTTCTTTACCACAATCTCCCCCACGTGCAGTGAATCCTCAGCTTCTTCCGACCAGAATGTATTAATAGAAAGTTCTTTGACCAATATCGTCCCCCATCCATTAATAATGACTTAAGTCTGATTGACCAATTCTTAAAGGGGTTTCTCATCTCAGTAAGTGTTGGCATATTACCATCGTGATTGGCTGACAGTCAATTGACTGAAATTAAACCTTATTGGAGGTCCTCTGATGACATCCAGTTATAGTCACTGGACGACTACCAATCACACACTTCAATGGTCAGGTGACCAATAACGGGATGTCATCACTTCCTGTCCCACTAGAGTAGTCTGCATTGGAGCCACGGGGATTAGCGAGGGGGAGTATTCATTAATTTATGTTTTTCCCATCTGTACTATGTTTACTTTACACTGTTTTCTTTGTCACTTGTACATAGTTTATGAATGATCGTGGCAGCAGGTTGTTCCAAACATCTTGGAGAACCGACCACAGATCTTCTGTTTATGAGGCTTGTGCATTGTCATTAAGAAGAAGGTGATGAACCGGCCCCTACAGACCCCCTGAAATGATGATCCAACCCCCACAAAGCACTGATCTCTTGTCATCCCATCTGCCTAGGATTAGGAGACAGAAGGATCCGCACAGCCTTATACACAGAAGATCTGTGGTCAGGTCTCCAAGATGTTTGGGACAATCTCCTTGCTGAGGTCCATCAAAAACGGTCTGCAAAGTAACTAATGTATATTTACTCTGAAGCTGTTTTGTTTTGAAAAGGCTGTCTCCAAATATTGGGGGGATTAATATTTCTCTTTTCAATCATTTTGCATTAACACTTCTATTTTTTTTTTATAGCATTCTTACTTTGTCCTTGTTTTTCCAAAACTGCCTAAAACTTTTGCACCTTTTTGTATCTCAATGCCATAAGGCTACTGCAACATTTTCATATTTGGGGACCAGTTACTCTGTAAAAGTGTTTCAATCTTATTCCTGTCCAGTCATTATACTCCAGAGCTGTAATCACAACTCTGTCGGCTGCTTTCAGAAACAAGCTGGACTCAATCATGAGAACTTTGCCTATACTTCAATAACGAGGGTGGGGATCATTCTCTGATTTTAGGCTAATGATATAGAATCATAAAAGTACCAAACTACACAGATATTTCACTTCTGAAACCAGGAGCATTGAGAATGAAGCTCTGGAGTATAATTCAGCCTGTAGGAGATATAACTTGGGCAGAAGGTGCTCTTCATGTAAATTGTGTTCACCATACAGTATTTTAACACCAATGAGAGGTCTTTCTATAGATTCTTGATGTATCAGTGGGACTTGTTACTTATAAAAGTTGGCTAAATCTGGACAACCGGTGACCACGCTCCTTTCTTTTTCAGATCTTTAAGGTCTTGGGTTACAAGTCTGTCATCGTAGTAGAAGATGATTTGGAAGTGGCTCCAGATTTCTATGAATACTTCCTCAGTACACATTACCTTCTCCTTAAGGATCCCTCGCTCTGGTGCGTCTCTGCTTGGAATGATAATGGGAAGGAGGCCCTGGTGGACGCCAAGGGCAGCTCCATCCTTCACCGTTCTGACTTTTTCCCAGGCCTTGGGTGGCTGCTTCTTCGGGAGCTATGGGAAGAACTTGAACCCAAGTGGCCAGCAGCCTTTTGGGATGATTGGGTCAGGCGGCCTGAGCAGAGACTCGGTAGGGCATGTGTGCGGCCGGAACTGCCTCGCACCAGAACATTTGGAAGGAAAGGTGTCAGCCAAGGTCAGTTTTTTGACCAGCATTTGAGATTTATCAAATTGAACCAGGATTCAGTGGCCTTCACAAAGATGGACCTTTCATACCTCTTAAAAGAAAAGTATGACCCCTGGTTTGTGGAACAAGTTTATGGGTCACCCAAAGTTCGGGCAGAAGAAGTTCTTCAAGGGCAAGTGCCCGGTGGTAGGACGGTAAGGGTGGAATACACAACGAGAGATACTTTTAAGGCTTTGGCCAGAGCCTTTGGCGTAATGGATGACCTGAAGTCAGGGGTGGCCCGTGTAGCGTACATGGGAGCTGTTTCTTTTACTCATAGGGGTAGAAGAGTGTTTTTGGCACCTCCTCAAAACTGGGGAGGGTACGATCCATCATGGACATAGTTTCTCCAAGTTTAGGAGAACACATAAAAAAAAAAAAAAAAAGTGAGACAGGGAATTAAAGATTATTTTTTTTCTGTGAGAGGTTCAGAGGGTCCAAAATGTTTAGGTGCTATTTACTATGATGAAATTTGCACCGATAGGAAGCTTATAGCTTGCGCGAGATGTGGTGGAACATGACCCACCACCTACGCGAGCTTTATGAATGACGGTGCAGAAGCGTTATGAAGGAATTCAGAAACTACTTCGGGCAGTCAGAGATGACCGGCAGTTTGGGGACCTCACTGTGGTTACACATCTACAACTGCGCACTCAGGAAGAGATCGTCTCCGCCAACAATGGTTCCTGGCATCGGAGGGAGCCAACGTCCTCAACGTCTCCTTCCGTAAATTAATTCACCTCAATAAAGTGACCTTTATAGCCAAATGAGTCTGCGTCCTAGAGGCAAACTACAACATGGATGTCTTTGCACATATACAGTGTGTGGATGTTTTTGTTTTTGCTTATAAAAAAAATTTTGAATGTATAATTCTAAGTGTCCTAAACTGTATCTGTGTATTATTGATGACCTTGTGTTCTCAGCTGTTGTATATTTTTAGGGGTTTTTTTTGTACAGTGGCCTAAGGCCGAGTACAGGCCAAGATTTCCCAGACCAGCCGTGCATCTCCTGCCCCAAAATCAGCCGCCTCATAGGCATAAATGAGACTGTCCGCAAGTCTCCTGACCCAAACTGAACAATCTTTGAAACCACGTTCTGTACTCGACCTATTCCAAAGTCTCCGGAGTATGGCTGGTGGAGGCATCTCCTCAATGTTTGTAATCCTCAGAAGGTGACAGATGGATAAATCAGCATGGAACTTGATAAAAAAAAATGTTTAGAGTCTAAATATGAAGAAACTGAGATTCTGTCTTGCTCAATCTCAGGATTCAGAAGTCATCAGAGGACTTGAATTTTTGATGAACTGACAAGTTAAATACCTTTATAAATATGGCTAAGCGTCTCTGATTCTGACGCCCTTTACCTTTTTGCGGTGTCTCGCTTTGTTACAAAGATATTAACATTTGTTGCTTTTCGGAGCGCAGTATGTGAAATCTCTGAACTAAGGTGCACTATAAACAGAGTCTTCTCTGGGATTGTGCGCTTTTACCTCACTCCCAGATGCTTCCAATCACAGCGCCACCGCTGATCTAGCAGTCTCTGATGTGGCCGAGCTGTGATTGAGGTGGAGGTATATCGTTCAAAAGAAGACTGTTGTACTGCAAGCAGACATTTCACATACTGCGCTCCAGAAACAGTAAATGTGACTATCTCTGCAAAGGAGCGACACAGAGCTAAACAGAAAAGAGCGCTAGAAAGAGGGGAGCTCAGGGAGTTTTACAAGGTACTTAAGTGACATTTTTAGGGAATGCTAGATTCTTACTAAAGAGACCCTTTAACCTGGCACTGAAAAGTGACTATACAATTCTCATATCTACTCCCTCTCATTGATGACCCCTGTTTAGCTCCTGCTGCTTCCTCCATTGCAAGCATTGTTTTGTTAATCTGCATCCGAAATGACCACCACAGTGGTAAGTCTGAACCACAGCGTAGGAAAATAACGCTCACTGGCCACCTTTTGGTGTCCCTCTCGGATGAAGATGACTGGAAAGCTGGCCTTACGTCGAGGCAAACAAAGTAGGGAGACTGGATGTGATGAATTGAATATCCAGTTACTTTTGGGTGCCAAGTTGGAGGACCGCTATAAAGGCCCCATACACATTAGACTATTTTTCGAAATTACTGATCTCTACGGGTTCGGCTGACTCTCTGTATGGAGAGCGCTGGTTAACTGATGGTCAGGAAACATATTGATTAGCCATGATTTCAGACTGCGGATCGCTTTGTTCTGATGATTAGTGACTATACCTGTCAGCAGATCTCTCAGAGGAGTGCACTCCTGTGTATGGCAGAGACATCCGAGGTGGCGGTTGGGCCATCTAGTGTGCATGGGCAGCTTAGGTTTTATAGTAGTAGGCGTGGATGTAAAATGAAGCAATGTTCACCCGTCATTCCAGTAAGTGGTCAGTTCTCATTACTGTTCAATGCAATTCTCCCTCCTGAGTTCTCACCGTAAATCGTTTTTTTACCAAGTTCTTATAGGATAACGAATGACATGACGTCAGTGTTGGGTTCCAGTGTCTACGGGGAGCCACATTCAGGTAATTCTCTGCTTCTTCTCTGCCATAGACCAGTAAGTGCTGAGAGAAGTGGACACGTGGTCTTCACTGGTCTCTAGGATCCGTCCACTTGGATTCCAGTCAACACATAAGAGAACCCAAACTCGGGTTGCCCCAGAAGCAAAATTTCATGTTGCAATCGCGTAACTCTACGACATCTGATCCGACTTCCCAGCTGTTGGAGAAACTATTGTAAGGGCAAAACGGTAATAGATAAGTGAGGTGATAGGCCAGTCTAAAAAAATATGTTTTAAAGGCACACGTAAAACTGTAGGTACAGTGAATTAATCAAATTGTTCTTGGTAGAGTCTTCCAGAGAATTGGCGCAGCTCGTGAGAAGTCTTGGAGTTAGGAGTCGGAGTTTCGGATTATAGAGGATGACGATCTTCAATCGTTAGCGGAACGGAGAGCATGGGTGGGGTGGTAGACAGATGAGGAGAAGATGTAGGACTGTACAGAACTTTGGAGAGGACGGGTAGGTGATAGACAAAGATGAGGAGGAGCCTATAAGGAGGTGCAGAAATGTGGAGAGGACAGATAGGTGATGTAGAGCTGTGCAGAAATGTGGAGAGCTTTGTGGATGAGCGTGATAAGTTTATATTGTACTCTGTAGAGGATGGGTAACCAGTGCAATGACTGGCACAAGGTGGAGGCATCGGTGTAGTGACTGAAGAGAATATGATCCTGGCTGCTGCATTCAGGATGGAAAGGGGAGAGTTTAGTAAGAGGGAGACTGAAATGGTAGTAATGGGTTTAGAAAGGTTAATGGAGGGAGAAAACATGAGAAGTTCAGTTTTTGACAGATTCGGTGCTCAAGCGATGAAATAATGTTAGAGACAGTAGACAGACATCAGCATAGAGTACTGAAAACCAAATCTACTGATGGTTATTAAAATCAGGGCACTGTGTATAGAGATAAGGGGGGGGGGGGCTAGGATTGAGCCCTGAGGTATCCCGACATTGAGGAAGGGGCCTAGGACTGAACCATTAGGAACCCCAACAGTAAGAGGATGGAGCCTAGTGCAGAGCCCAGAGGAACCCCGACAGAGGAGGGGACCTAGGACAGAGCCCTGAGGAACACTGACAGTAAGAGGAGGGGGCCTAGGACAGAGCCCTGAGGAACCCCGACAGTAAGAGGAGGAGGCCTAGGGTAGGGCCCTGAAGAACCCCAACAGTAAGAGGAAGGGGCCTAGGACAGAGCCCTGAGGAATCGTGACAGTAAGAGGAGGGGTCTAGGGCAGAGCCCTGAGGAATCCCGACAGTAAGAGGGGGGGGGACCTAGGACAGAGACCTGACGAACCCCGACAGTAAGAGGAGAGGGCCTAGGGCAGAGCCCTGAGGAACTGTGATAGTAAGAGGAGGGGGCCTAGGACAGAACCCTGAGGAACCGTGACAGTAAGAGGAGGGGGCCTAGGACAGAGCCCTGAGGAACCGTGACAGTAAGAGGAGGGGGGCCTAGGACAGAGCCCTGAGAACTGTGACAGTAAGAGGAGGGGGGCCTAGGACAGAACCCTGAGGAACCCCGACAGTAAGAGGAGGGGGCCTAGGACAGAGCCCTGAGAACTGTGACAGTAAGAGGAGGGGGGCCTAGGACAGAACCCTGAGGAACCCCAACAGTAAGAGGAGGGGGCCTAGGATAGAGGCCTGAAGAATCCCTGATAGAGGAGGGGGCCTAGGATTGAACCCTGACAGAGGAGGGGCCTATGACAACCCTGAAGAATCCCGACAGTAAGGGGAAAAGAAGGCGGCAAAAAATACAGTGAATTTCTAATGTGAATCATTACTATGTGCCTGCAGTGCGAGCATGTCCACTCACTATCAAGATTCACCACATAATGGCTGCTGCATTCCCTGCTTCTGCTTTTATACAGGCTGTGATAATCCCTCCTCAGTGGCTGCACTATACCATGTGAGGGCTGCAAGCAATTAGGCGGAGGGCTGCCTGGTCATGCCTGAGGTCATGTGAGCCAATCTTCTGCAATGTATACAAAGTCCATTTTACATTATTTCCAAAAAGTGAATTCCATTTCATTGGATTTGGTTCATTCCTAAAAAATTGGTACAAAAACTATTTGCTCATTTTTGTCTATGAGAAAGTATACGAGAGAAAACATGGACTCCCTTAGATCGAGGCACTGAACTTGGATCCTCCCACTGCTCTACGCTGGGGCCTGAATCTTGTCGCCATATTACAGTTTCTTTTGAATTTTGGAGCTCAATGAGGAAGTCAAAATTCACAACAACAACAAAACCATAGTTCCGGATTTGGGGACAGAATACTCAGGGATGAGCAACAAAATATGCGGATGTGACTGTGAGGCAAATCCCGGGATATGAAGATGAATTATGACTCCAGTCATAATCCCTCATCACTCCCTGGCAGTGCCCCCTCCCTTCTTGTTCTCAGTGTTCCACTTACACCTCCATGGCCATGTCCTGTGATATGGAAATGAGGTGGTGTGGGAACAATGGACACAGGATGACTCCCTGCCGTCACCCTGTAACAAGAGTTGTATCTCATTAGCAAGGCTATGGAACTAGCAGACAGAACGACTCCAGTAAAAAATGGTTCATATCTCGCAAGCCATATTTCCGATAAATACGGCAACCATAAAAATGGTGTCTCCGCATGCGTACGATGCCGGCACACCCTTTTTATGGGAGCAGGACATTGGGAAATGCCCCAGGCGTGATATCAGCCAATGGGGAACTGGCAGGCAGGTCATGAGTCCCCTCGTTCTGTAGCTAAATTCATAACTGTCACAATGAGAGCATTGGCGTCCGCCTACGACGCTCCCAGGCCAAGTTATGGCCATATTCCATGTTGTGGATTTTGTCCATAACTCCAGCCAGGGGTGGAGCAGTGCTCCCTGTGAGGTCACTAAGGTAGGAGGGGACCTGGATTGCCCAGGTTGATAACCCTACTTCGGCCATTTTCCAGGGTTCTTTTCGCTGGGGGCACGTGTAGGAAACATCTGTGGGAAGGATCCTAGAAACCTGGGTACAGCGCCCCCCTGTGGCCAGACGCAACAAGGTAACTGCTGGAACTGTGTATGCCTGTTTGTAACCCATGCTTTGATTGTAACTGTACTCTGACATATGTATATTCTGTAGATTCCCTATTGTATATATTGTAGTTTCTAGTGTGCTTTAGGCTGATTAAATTATATAATTAATCTTGGGCTGTTCTGTTATCTCGATCTTGAATCCCACGTCTGTGTGTTCGGCTAATAGTTACCGTAAATCGGTTGGTGGCAGCGAATTGTGCCAAGGATTATTGTGGGGAGGCCAGTGAGATTCGGGGAGATTTTATATATTCCGCCCGCGGAGGTCGGGGGAATATATACCTTACTCTCACCGGGGACCCTTCAATAATCGGCATAAGTAGTATAGCGGCCTCCTTGCTTATGGTCGGGCAATTCCATAATTGGCCTGACTATAAGAGGGGCGCTAGAGAGCGCGTCACGTGCTCTGTCTGTCGGTCGGGAGGTATAAAGGAGGGGTGACCCCCACTTGTTACCCCCCGATTGTGACGTACTGGTAGCCAGCGCGGGGGATTTCTGAGTGACCCCCCCGGTGGTTTGTGACATATTGGTGGCATAGCGGTGGGATCGAGATAATAGTGTGTGTGAGTGTGAGACCCATACTCCCAGACACTAAAGACTGCCTGCAGCAGCTGCGGCTGCTGGGGTCTTCAGACTAGCTCAACACTAGAGTGTCAGAGTGCAGATACTGTAAGGTGTGTGGAGGCATCAGGTGTCAGTTCTGTGTCAGTGACCAAAAGTCTGCAAGAATGGCTGATGGCACCAGGAGCAGAGCTATGCAACTGGCCAATGCTAAGGCAGGAGCCGAAGAGAGGGAGGACGGTGCTGTGGACAGCAATGAGGAGGTTGCCCACGAGTCCTCCAGGAGCTCGACGCCAGAAAACCGTTCTGCCGAGGACATTGCGCAACCTGGCACTGCTGGACAAGATGAGGAGGAGCTCACCCAAGGTTCCTCAACGAGCCAGATGCCAGCCCTCCGCTCTGAAAGGGACAGTGAATCGCCTAGCTCTGCAGCGTGCCGCAGATCACAACGTGCCATTCCACCGAGCCTGGGAGGCTCAGATAGCCTTCTTCAAATGGCTATGGCCCTTCTCCAGGCTGGAGACCAGGAGGGCTACAAGGAACTCCTGGCAGAGCGCAGGGCGGAGCGGCACGCAGAGCGTGAGGCTGCGGAGCGAGAGCGGCAGGCAGCGCGTGAAGAGCGAGAGCGACAGGCAGACCGTGACTACCAGCTGCAGCTAGCTCAGCTCCGGCCCTCATCAGCCACATGTGACCTTCGAGACACCAAACTTCCAAAGGTCCGTGTTGAGGACTTCCCAGTGCTGGAGAAGGATGGAGACTTGGACTCTTTCTTGACTGCTTTTGAACGGACTTGCTTGCAGCACCATCTGGACAAGGACCAGTGGGCCAAATACCTGACCCCCCGTTTAAGGGGTAAGGCCCTGGGTGTCCTTGGGGACTTGCCTGCTGAGGCAGATCAGGGCTACGACACCATCAAGCGGGCCCTGATCCAACAGTACAACCTCACTCCAGAGTCCTACCGCAAGAAGTTCCGGAGCCTACAGAAGGGACCAAAGGACTCCTGGGCTGACCACCGGCGGGCACTTGCCCGAGCTGCCGACCACTGGACCCAAGGCCTGCAGCTTTCCACCGGACCGGAGATCCTGGACTTGTTCATCACGGAGCAACTCTTGTGGAACTGCCCTGAGGATCTCCGCCAGTTCATCCGAGACCAGAAGCCAAAGGGGTCCACGGCTACAGCTGCCCTTGCCGATGACTACACCAACAACCGGGCCCCTGAGGCCAGGAGAGCGGCCACCAGCAGCACCTGGAGAGGGGGTAAGATGAATTCTGCGACTGCCCCACCTGCCCCTAGACTGCAGGGGGTGTCCCCCTCAACTCCCCTCTCCAGGCCCGTGGCGGAACCAAGACGGTGCCACCAGTGCAACCTACCTGGACACTTCAAGGCCATGTGCCCTCAGCGTCCCAAGGCCCCGGCTCCGTCCCCGTCCCAAGGGCCGCCCAAGGTGTATTGTGTGGGTGGGGGTGGTGGTAGGTCCCTGGACAGCTTCCAACCTGTCACCGTCGGCCGGTCTGTGACCATAGGACTGCGAGACAGCGCCTCGGAGGTGACTCTGGTGCGGCCTGAGATGGTGTCCCCCCAAGACTTGATCCCTGGAAAAACCCTCGCTGTCTCCGGGATTGGAGGCACTGACCCGGCGCTGCCTGTTGCTGACATTTATGTGGACTGGGGCGCAGGGCGGGGGGTGAGGGAGGTGGGGGTAACTGATCGGATCCCTGCAAACGTGCTACTTGGGACAGATTTGGGGCAGATAACCTCCCAGTTTGGGCCCCCCCCAAGGGCTGAACCTTCAGCCAGTACTGACATGACTCCTGACAATGTTAATGTGTTATCTATGAATGATGTAAGGGAGGAGGGAGTGAACTCTGATATTTCTGCTTGCATAGACACCATAGACACACACTCAGCTGCAGCTGTGACAGGGGAGGGGGTCAGAGAAAGGTGTGACAATGCCTCTACAAGTAATCAGCCTGTGAGCTGGGATCTGTTGCCCTCTGCAGGGATAAGCAGAGAGCAGGGTGCTGCAGGGGGAGGACCAGTGTGTGGGGTGGGGGCTACCACAGCAAATGTGGGGTCCCCAGAGATTTCACAGCGGGGTTCTGTTGCTGCAGGAGGGGAACAGGCAGGTGAGATTGGGGCCGGTCCAGGAGCGGAAGTGCTCCCAGGTAAGATCTCGGTGCATGGTTCCCCCACAACCGGGGTGTCAGGAAGCCAGGTCGGTCTGCCTGAACCGGCGACTTGGTCAGGAACGGAGGAGGAGCAGGCACGACCCACGGTCGCAGCGGCTGTGGCCGCTGTCACCCGCAGTGGGAGTGCTGGAAGCCAAGGGGCCTCCCGGAGGTCCGATAGCTCTTCCCCTTCTGACCAAGTGGCAGCCGAGTCAGGCGGAGGCCAGGACACAGGTCCCGGGGTACTGACTGAAGATGTGACAGTCTCGTCGATTCTGGCCACATCTAGTCAGGGGTTTCAGGCAGCGTTAGAAGCTGACGACAGCCTGAAAGCTCTTAAGGAGCAGGCGGCACAGCCTCCCTCGGACTCGGACCCGGAGCGAGTGGTCTGGGACCAAGGACGGCTGTACCGGGCCACGGTCCAGCAGGGTTCACCGGAGGCGTGGCCCAGGGACCGACAGTTGGTGGTACCCTATCCGTTCCGGACGGAGTTGTTGCGGATCGCACATGAGATTCCGATGGCCGGACACCTAGGGATCGCTAAGACCAAGGCCAGGTTAAACCAGCATTTCTACTGGCCAAAAATGGGGGCCGATGTGGCTGCCTACTGCCGTTCGTGTGAAACCTGTCAGAGAGTGGGGAAGGCGGGGCCACGCCCCAAAGCCCCACTAGTATCTCTGCCAATCATCGATGAGCCTTTCAGGAGGGTGGCTGTGGATCTGGTCGGCCCGCTGGCCATCCCCAGCAGCTCCGGGAAACGCTTCATACTGACGGTAGTGGACTATGCCACCCGGTACCCAGAAGCAGTGGCCTTGTCGTCCATTCGGGCTGACAAGGTGGCCACCGCATTGCTGGAGATTTTCTCCCGAGTGGGTTTTCCCCAGGAAATGCTCACTGACCGGGGGACCCAATTCATGTCCCAGCTGATGGAGGCCCTCTGTAAGCAAGTCCAGGTGCGACATCTGGTGGCCAGCCCGTACCATCCACAGACTAATGGCCTGTGCGAGCGGTTCAATGGCACCTTAAAGCAGATGCTTAAGATGTTGGTCGACTCCCATGGGCGTGACTGGGAGCGGTATCTCCCACACCTGTTATTTGCTTACCGGGAGGTTCCACAGGCCTCAACGGGATTCTCACCGTTTGAGCTCCTGTACGGGCGACGTGTGCGGGGCCCCCTGGCTCTGGTGAAAGAGGCTTGGGAAGGGGATTTGGCCACCCCTGGAGTGTCGGTTATCGAGTATGTCATGCGCTTCCGGGACAAAATGCAGGCCTTGACGCAACTGGTACACGACAATATGGCTCAAGCCCAGGCCGATCAGAAGCGTTGGTACGACCAGAACGCTTGTGAGAGGACCTACCAAGTGGGTCAAAAGGTGTGGGTACTGGTCCCCGTACCACAGGACAAGCTTCAGGCAGCCTGGGAAGGCCCATACCTCGTGTACCAGCAGCTCAACCCTGTAACGTACCTGGTCACCCTGGACCCTGCCCGTGGAAGGCGGAAGCCCTTCCATGTGAACATGATGAAGGCACATCATGAGCGGGAGGCATGTGCGCTCCCCGTGTGCAACCTGCCCGAGGAGGGAGAAGCGGAAACCCTCTTGGATATGCTAGCCCAGGTTAGGGCAGGCGGATCCATTGAGGATGTGGAGGTTGGCCACCAGCTCTTGGAAGACCAACGGTCCCAGCTGTGGGCCACCCTCCTCCCCTTCCGGGGGTTGTTTACCAACCAGCCCGGAAGGACTGACTTGGCTGTCCATCACGTGGACACTGGGGATCATCCCCCGATCCGGCGTTCAGCATATCGGGTCTCCCTGGAGGTGCAGCAACACATGCGCCAGGAGATTGACGAGATGCTGAAGCTGGGGGTGATCCAGGCATCCAACAGCGCTTGGGCCTCGCCTGTAGTCCTCGTCCCTAAGAAGGACCGAACCACTCGGTTCTGCGTGGACTACAGGGGGCTCAATGCGGTCACGGTCGCCGATGCGTACCCAATGCCACGCATCGATGACCTGCTCGATCAGTTGGCCGGGGCTCAGTACCTGACCATCATGGATCTGAGCCGGGGATATTGGCAGATCCCCCTGACTCGCAAGGCCAGGGAACGCTCTGCCTTTATTACCCCATTTGGACTGTACGAGTCCACGGTGATGCCATTCGGGATGAGGAATGCCCCTGCCACTTTCCAGCGGATGGTCAACACCCTGCTCAAGGGACTTGAAGGGTACGCGGCCGCGTACCTGGATGACATTGCCGTCTTCAGTCCCACCTGGGAGGACCACCTAGAGCATCTAGCACAGGTGCTCAGGCGGATCCACCGGGCAGGTTTGACCATCAAGCCGGGAAAGTGTCAGCTGGCCATGAGCGAGGTCCAGTACCTCGGTCACCGGGTAGGTGGGAGAACACTGAAGCCCGAGCCTGAGAAAGTGGAGGCCATCGCATCCTGGCCCACCCCCAGGACCAAGAAGCAGGTGATGTCCTTCTTGGGGACCGCTGGGTACTATAGGAGGTTTGTTCCATGCTATAGTAGCCTGGCAAAGCCCTTGACGGACCTCACCTAGAAGAAGCTGCCCTCTGCAGTCGATTGGACAATGGACTGCGAGACAGCCTTCCGGGCCCTAAAGGACGCCCTGTCCAGCCCGCCCGTGCTACAGGCAGCCGACTTCACGCGGCCGTTTGTAGTACAGACCGACGCCAGTGACTTCGGCCTCGGTGCGGTGCTCAGCCAGGTGGACTCTGCGAGCCAAGAGCACCCAGTCTTGTACCTGAGCAGGAAGCTGTTACCAAGGGAAGTTGCCTATTCCACGATGGAGAAGGAGTGCCTGGCCATAGTGTGGGCCCTGCAGCGTCTGCAACCCTATCTATACGGGCGCCACTTCATCGTGGAGACGGACCACAATCCCCTCAGCTGGTTGCACACCGTCTCTGGGACGAATGGGCGATTGTTGCGATGGAGCCTTGCGCTCCAGCAATACAACTTCACCATTCGCCACAAAAGGGGCCGTGACCACGGTAACGCAGACGGGCTGTCCCGACAAGGAGAGGTCGCGGACGGGCGCACGGGGGAACACCGGAGTGTGCTGCCCCCTAGCGCCCTCAAAAGGGGGGAGGTGTGAGGCAAATCCCGGGATATGAAGATGAATTATGACTCCAGTCATAATCCCTCATCACTCCCTGGCAGTGCCCCCTCCCTTCTTGTTCTCAGTGTTCCACTTACACCTCCATGGCCATGTCCTGTGATATGGAAATGAGGTGGTGTGGGAACAATGGACACAGGATGACTCCCTGCCGTCACCCTGTAACAAGAGTTGTATCTCATTAGCAAGGCTATGGAACTAGCAGACAGAACGACTCCAGTAAAAAATGGTTCATATCTCGCAAGCCATATTTCCGATAAATACGGCAACCATAAAAATGGTGTCTCCGCATGCGTACGATGCCGGCACACCCTTTTTATGGGAGCAGGACATTGGGAAATGCCCCAGGCGTGATATCAGCCAATGGGGAACTGGCAGGCAGGTCATGAGTCCCCTCGTTCTGTAGCTAAATTCATAACTGTCACAATGAGAGCATTGGCGTCCGCCTACGACGCTCCCAGGCCAAGTTATGGCCATATTCCATGTTGTGGATTTTGTCCATAACTCCAGCCAGGGGTGGAGCAGTGCTCCCTGTGAGGTCACTAAGGTAGGAGGGGACCTGGATTGCCCAGGTTGATAACCCTACTTCGGCCATTTTCCAGGGTTCTTTTCGCTGGGGGCACGTGTAGGAAACATCTGTGGGAAGGATCCTAGAAACCTGGGTACAGCGCCCCCCTGTGGCCAGACGCAACAAGGTAACTGCTGGAACTGTGTATGCCTGTTTGTAACCCATGCTTTGATTGTAACTGTACTCTGACATATGTATATTCTGTAGATTCCCTATTGTATATATTGTAGTTTCTAGTGTGCTTTAGGCTGATTAAATTATATAATTAATCTTGGGCTGTTCTGTTATCTCGATCTTGAATCCCACGTCTGTGTGTTCGGCTAATAGTTACCGTAAATCGGTTGGTGGCAGCGAATTGTGCCAAGGATTATTGTGGGGAGGCCAGTGAGATTCGGGGAGATTTTATATATTCCGCCCGCGGAGGTCGGGGGAATATATACCTTACTCTCACCGGGGACCCTTCAATAATCGGCATAAGTAGTATAGCGGCCTCCTTGCTTATGGTCGGGCAATTCCATAATTGGCCTGACTATAAGAGGGGCGCTAGAGAGCGCGTCACGTGCTCTGTCTGTCGGTCGGGAGGTATAAAGGAGGGGTGACCCCCACTTGTTACCCCCCGATTGTGACGTACTGGTAGCCAGCGCGGGGGATTTCTGAGTGACCCCCCCGGTGGTTTGTGACAGTGACCATATCTAAAAATAAAAAAAATCTGTTTAATCACCCTCCAATGTCCTGCATGATAGCACTCACTTGGTCTTCCTCATGGCCTTTTGAAACGAGCTCTGCAGCGTGGTCAGATGTTTACGGTTAATTCCAGGGTCCAATCTGATAGCCAATGTGCCGAGCATTACCATGGGAGATTGGATGGAGAATACACAAATTCTGGGGATTTGAGCCATCTGCAGTGATGGAAGAAAATAGAATATATCTATTGGCGATGTCACAGTAAAAGGAAGCTTAGGTCGCAAAGGGATGAGAACAGTCTTGCTTATTGGACATACAACGTGTTTCAGCTCTATAGAAAATGCATTTTTAGCTCTATAGAACGCTTCATCAGTCCATAGAATGCTTCATCAGTCTATAGAATGCTTCATTAGGCTATAGAATGCTTCATCAGGCTATAGAATGCTTCATTGGTCAATAGAATGCTTCATCAGTCTATAGAGCGCTTCATCGGTCTATAGAGCGCTTCAGGCTATAGAACGCTTTATCGGTCCATAGAACTCTATCAGTCTTAGAATGCTTCATCAGTCCATAGAACGCTTCATCGGTCTATAGAACGCTTCATCGGTCTATAGAACGCTTCATCGGTCTATAGAACGCTTCGTCGGTCCATAGAACGCTTCGTCGGTCTAGAGAACGCTTCGTCGGTCTAGAGAACGCTTCATTGGTCTAGAGAACGCTTCATCGGTCTAGAGAACGCTTCATCGGTCTATAGAATGCTTCATCGGTCTATAGAATGCTTCATCGGTCTATAGAATGCTTCATCGGTCTATAGAATGCTTCATCGGTCTATAGAACGCTTCATCGGTCTATAGAACGCTTCATCGGTCTATAGAACGCTTCATCGGTCTATAGAATGCTTCATCGGTCTATAGAATGCTTCATCGGTCTATAGAACGCTTCATCGGTCTATAGAACGCTTCATCGGTCTATAGAATGCTTCATCGGTCTATAGAACGCTTCATCGGTCTATAGAATGCTTCATCGGTCTTTAGAACGCTTCATCGGTCTATAGAACGCTTCATCGGTCTTTAGAACGCTTCATCGGTCTTTAGAACGCTTCATCGGTCTGTAGAACGCTTCATCGGTCTGTAGAACGCTTCATCGGTCTGTAGAACGCTTCATCGGTCTGTAGAACGCTTCATCGGTCTGTAGAACGCTTCATCGGTCTGTAGAACGCTTCATCGGTCTGTAGAACGCTTCATCGGTCTGTAGAACGCTTCATCGGTCTGTAGAACGCTTCATCGGTCTGTAGAACGCTTCATCGGTCTTTAGAACGCTTCATCGGTCTATAGAACGCTTCATCGGTCTTTAGAACGCTTCATCGGTCTTTAGAACGCTTCATCGGTCTATAGAGCGCTTCAGGCTATAGAACGCTTTATCGGTCCATAGAACTCTATCAGTCTTAGAATGCTTCATCAGTCCATAGAACGCTTCATCGGTCTATAGAACGCTTCATCGGTCTATAGAACGCTTCGTCGGTCTATAGAACGCTTCGTCGGTCCATAGAACGCTTCGTCGGTCTAGAGAACGCTTCGTCGGTCTAGAGAACGCTTCGTCGGTCTAGAGAACGCTTCATCGGTCTAGAGAACGCTTCATCGGTCTATAGAATGCTTCATCGGTCTGTAGAACGCTTCATCGGTCTGTAGAACGCTTCATCGGTCTTTAGAACGCTTCATCGGTCTATAGAACGCTTCATCGGTCTTTAGAACGCTTCATCGGTCTTTAGAACGCTTCATCGGTCTGTAGAACGCTTCATCGGCCTGTAGAACGCTTCATCGGTCTTTAGAACGCTTCATCGGTCTATAGAACGCGTCATCGGTCTATAGAACGCTTCATCGGTCTTTAGAACGCTTCATCGGTCTATAGAACGCTTCATCGGTCTATAGAACGCTTCATCGGTCTTTAGAACGCTTCATCGGTCTGTAAAACAATTCACCATACCATGCACATTTTGGTTCTATAAAACAAGTCTTCAGGCTCACTCTGGAGCCGAAACGTGTTGTGACCAATAATGGTGAACGTTTCAGTACCCTTTGGACCCCCTTTCTTGGTAGTAGTAGTCCCTTTTCTTCCATTGGCGATTGAGTTGGATAATTCCTTCAGTCGGACTGTGATGGCTTGAAACCCCCAATTTCTCGGCGCAGACCATGGATTTGTGCCCAGTGATGGCACAGCATAACAAGGTGCGAGTAGTGCCTCACGCGTAGAATGAATTCTGGATATGACGCGTTTCTGGCGCCCTCTCCTGCAGCTTATTTGCATTCGCATTATTTCCGCACCATTGTCTCTGCTTTTTAGAGCTGATTTGCTGCTGGTGAAATTTTCCAGACGAATCCAATATGTGGGAACGAGCCCTATCCGAATAATAAAGGGTCAAATTTTGAGCAAATGATTTACAGACGAGCAGTGTGACTGTAATTCCGGGCAGCAGTGAGGTGGATGCGGGGTTTGGCTCAGATTTATTTCCCTCTGTTCTCATTGCACCATAACAGCTGTACAGAATGTAACTGATCTGCAGCCAAGGACCACGCGCTGCTCATACGTGGCATCATACCACGGTCTAGCCATGGCAGAATACACAACTGATGATTAGTGTGAGAGGGGAGAATAGGAAATACCGCCCCGTGTGTCCTGTACGAGGGAGACACCAGGTATCGGGCAAACAGGGTTTCATCGTTTTACAGATTCCAAACATCTGTAACTGTACATGAATTGGATGTGATTGTTCTTGTACATAGGGGCAGTATTATAGTAGTTATAGTCTTGTATATAGGGGCAGTATTATCGTAGTTATATTCTTGTACATAGGAGCAGTATTATAGCAGTTATATTCTTGTATATAGGGGTAGTATTATCGTAGTTATTCTTGTACATAGGAGCAGTATTATAGTAGTTATATTCTTGTATATAGGGGTAGTATTATCGTAGTTATATTCTTGTACATAGGGGGAAGTATTATAGTAGTTATATTCTTGTACATAGGAGCAGTATTATAGTAGTTATATTCTTGTACATAGGGGCAGTATTATAGTAGTTTTATTCTTGTACATAGGAGCAGTATTATAGTAGTTATATTCTTGTACATAGGGGCAGTATTATAGTAGTTATATTCTTGTATATAGGAGCAGTATTATAGTAGTTATATTCTTGTACATAGGAGCAGTATTATAGTAGTTATATTCTTGTATATAGGGTTAGTATTATCGTAGTTATATTCTTGTACATGGGGGGCAGTATTATAGTAGTTATATTCTTGTATATAGGAGCAGTATTATAGTAGTTATATTCTTGTACATAGGAGCAGTATTATAGTAGTTATATTCTTGTATATAGGGGTAGTATTATCGTAGTTATATTCTTGAACATAGGAGCAGTATTATAGTAGTTATATTCTTGTACATAGGGGCAGTATTATAGTAGTTATATTCTTGTACATAGGAGCAGTATTATAGTAGTTATATTCTTGTATATAGGGGTAGTATTGTAGTAGTTTTATTCTTGTACATAGGAGCAGTATTATAGTAGTTATATTCTTGTATATAGGGGTAGTATTATCGTAGTTATATTCTTGAACATAGGGGCAGTATTATAGTAGATATATTCTTGTACATAGGGGGCAGTATTATAGTAGTTATATTCTTGTACATAGGGGGCAGTATTATAGTAGTTATATTCTTGTACATAGGGGCAGTATTATAGTAGTTATATTCTTGTACATAGGGGCAGTATTGTAGTAGTTATATTCTTGTACATAGGGGCAGTATTATAGTAGTTATATTCTTGTATATAGGGGCAGTATTATAGTAGTTATATTCGTGTATATAGGGGCAGTATTATAGCAGTTATATTCTTGTACATTGGAGCAGTATTATAGTAATATTCTTGTACATAGGAGCAGTATTATAGTAGTTATATTCTTGTATATAGCGGTAGTATTATAGTAGTTTTATTCTTGTACATAGGAGCAGTATTATAGTAGTTATATTCTTGTATATAGGGGCAGTATTATAGTAGTTATATTCCTGTACATAGGAGCAGTATTATAGTAGTTATATTCTTGTATATAGGGGCAGTATTATAGTAGTTATATTCCTGTACATAGGGGCAGTATTATAGTAGTTATATTCTTGTACATAGGAGCAGTATTATAGTAGTTATATTCTTGTATATAGGGGCAGTATTATAGTAGTTATATTCCTGTACATAGGGGCAGTATTATAGTAGTTATATTCTTGTACATAGGAGCAGTATTATAGTAGTTATATTCTTGTATATAGGGGCAGTATTATAGTAGTTATATTCCTGTACATAGGGACAGTATTATAGTAGTTATATTCTTGTACATAGGAGCAGTATTATAGTAGTTATATTCTTGTATATAGGGGCAGTATTATAGTAGTTATATTCCTGTACATAGGGACAGTATTATAGTAGTTATATTCTTGTACATAGGGGGCAGTATTATAGTAGTTATATTCTTGTACATAGGGGGCAGTATTATAGTAGTTATATTCTTGTACATAGGGGCAGTATTATAGTAGTTATATTCTTGTACATAGGGGCAGTATTGTAGTAGTTATATTCTTGTACATAGGGGCAGTATTATAGTAGTTATATTCTTGTATATAGGGGCAGTATTATAGTAGTTATATTCTTGTATATAGGGGCAGTATTATAGCAGTTATATTCTTGTACATTGGAGCAGTATTATAGTAATATTCTTGTACATAGGAGCAGTATTATAGTAGTTATATTCTTGTATATAGGGGTAGTATTATAGTAGTTTTATTCTTGTACATAGGAGCAGTATTATAGTAGTTATATTCTTGTATATAGGGGCAGTATTATAGTAGTTATATTCTTGTACATAGGAGCAGTATTATAGTAGTTATATTCTTGTACATAGGGACAGTATTATAGTAGTTATATTCTTGTACATAGGGGGCAGTATTATAGTAGTTATATTATTGTACATAGGGGCAGTATTATAGTAGTTATATTCTTGTACATAGGGGGCAGTATTATAGTAGTTATATTATTGTACATAGGGGGTAGTATTATAGTAGTTATATTCTTGTACATAGGGGCAGTATTATAGTAGTTATATTCTTGTACATAGGAGCAGTATTATAGTAGTTATATTCTTGTACATAGGAGCAGTATTATAGTAGTTATATTATTGTACATAGGGGGTAGTATTATAGTAGTTATATTCTTGTACATAGGGGCAGTATTATAGTAGTTATAGTCTTGTACATAGGGGGAGTATTATAGCAGTTATAGTCTTGTATATAGGGGCAATATTATAGTAGTTATATTCTTGTACATAGGAGCAGTATTATAGTAGTTATATTCTGGTACATAGGGGGCAGTATTATAGTAGTTATATTCTTGTACATAGGGGCAGTATTATAGTAGTTATATTCTGGTACATAGGGGGCAGTATTATAGTAGTTATATTCTTGTACATAGGAGCAGTATTATAGTAGTTATATTCTTGTACATAGGGGCAGTATTATAGTAGTTATATTCTTGTACATAGGGGCAGTATTATAGTAGTTATATTCTTGTACATAGGGGCCGTATTATGGTAGTTATATTCTTGTATATAGGAGCAGTATTATAGTAGTTATATTCTTGTACATAGGGGCAGTATTATAATAGTTATATTCTTGTACATAGGGGGCCATATTATAGTAGTTATATTCTTGTACATAGGGGCAGTATTATAGTAGTTATATTCTTGTATATAGAGGCAGTATTATAGTAGTTATTTTTTTGTACATAGGAGCGGTGTTATAGTAGTTATATTCTTGTACATAGGGACAGTATTATAGTAGTTATATTCTTGTACATAGGGGGGCAGTATTATAGCAGTTATATTCTTGTATATAGAGGCAGTATTATAGTAGTTATATTCTTGTACATAGGGGCAGTATTATAGTAGTTATTGTACATAGGGGCAGTATTATAGTAGTTATATTCTTGTACATAGGAGCAGTATTATAGTAGTTATATTCTTGTATATAGAGGCAGTATTATAGTAGTTATTTTTTTGTACATAGGAGCGGTGTTATAGTAGTTATATTCTTGTACATAGGGACAGTATTATAGTAGTTATATTCTTGTACATAGGGGGGCAGTATTATAGCAGTTATATTCTTGTATATAGAGGCAGTATTATAGTAGTTATATTCTTGTACATAGGGGCAGTATTATAGTAGTTATTGTACATAGGAGCAGTATTATAGTAGTTATATTCTTGTACATAGGAGCAGTATTATAGTAGTTATATTCTTGTACATAGTGGGCAGTATTATAGTAGTTATATTCTTGTACATAGGAGCAGTATTATAGTAGTTATATTCTTATACATAGGGGGCAGTATTATAGTAGTTATATTCTTGTACATAGGAGCAGTATTATAGTAGTTATATTCTTGTACATAGTGGGCAGTATTATAGTAGTTATATTCTTGTACATAGGAGCAGTATTATAGCAGTTATATTCTTGTACATGAGGTTTAGTGTATCAGTTTTTCTTCTTGTGTTTTCTGGGTGAGATGTCGCTGCTGTTGCTCTTTGTGTAATGTGAGTGTAGCAGATAAATGGGGATCTCCTGAACTTTCGTGACTTCTTCTGTCACTCTTCACATTTTGTGCTACATTATGATGAAGCACTTTTACTGTAAGTGCAAACAATAGTCTCTTTGCAGTGAATAAAACAACATGGAAATGTCAGCGCAAATCTAGAATTGCTGGAAATGTGTGTTTTTCGTTGCGACGTCATCGGTTGTTACGTTGGAGGCTGTAAACTGAGAACTGAAATATAACCCTTCGTCCACCGAAGAATTTACACACATTTGCGAAAAAAATCCTAAAATGTGCCCCAATGCAGCGGCTTTTACTTTTGGTCTTTTTGAAATGTTTTTAATCATTAATAATTGGAAATGAAGCTGTCGTCCTCCCGCGTTGTCCCTGCACTTCTGTCTTTTACCAGCAGAGGTCGCACTTTTTCGTCCACGTCCCTTCATCTCTGGAGACAGAATCTAACGTCTTCCCGTGGCTTTAAGATGAAATCCGACTTCTCGGGAGTTTTCCGTCCAATTTCGCGATATCTTAGAGTGTGACTGTCATGGGGGCCGTCACCTGAGGGTCTGGGGCCGTCACCTGAGGGTCTGGGGCCGCCACCTGAGGGTCTGGGACCGTCACCTGAGGGTCTGGGGCCGTCACCTGAGGGTCCGGGGCTACATGGGAGTACTTGTGGGGCAACGTTTCTATTTCAATCAACAGATAACTGAGGACAGAGGAAGACTCCGGCATTTTCCAAAAATTTTACCATGTGACAGATCACAATTCTAAATAATAGATAATGTCCCCCACAGGAGCCTTAGAGTAGGGGTCTTAAGCACCATTTACCACCATTCCCGACCAATCACATTTGTTTTATTTTTATACTTTAAAAAGCTGTAAAAAAATATTCTCGTTCAGACATTCTAATGGTGTTTGCATCTTTATACAGTGTATACTTTATGTATTATGTGAGTGTATGTATGTATATATATATATATATATGTAATATTTTTTTATTAATTAACTTATTTTTTTTTACCTATTGTGCCTCAGAAATATCTTTTAGGGACATTTCACTATTTAAATATATACTTTTATTTTTACTTGATTTCTCCTGTAACCGGGGCTGTTATATTAGCCCCAGTAATAATGGAAATTCATCCTCCTGAATGCATAGTAAGGCAATGTGCCCACGGGATAATGTACCCGCGGAATTTGCTGCGGAAAACTCACAAATTTATCTGGATTTTCTATATAAATCCGCAGGTTCTAGCATGTACAGACACTCCCCATGTTATCCTATAGGATTTGAGGAGTGTCTGTGTCCATACACATCCATACAATCCAATGATGCGGACTGAATTGTTCATGCGGAAATATCTGCGGAAATCCCGCTCCTCCACTATGGAGATACAGGGCGGGAATTCCGCAGGAAATCCGCACTGTTTCCGCAGGTTTACCGCAACAACGCCGTAGATATACTGCAGCAATGGATAGCTGCGGATTCCGGGGAGCAGCTGCGGTAAACCTGCGGCAAATTCCGCTTGTACGTTGTCCCGTGAAAAAGGTTCCTCACCGTGTCCACTTCCGCTCAAATTCAAGCAACACTTCAGCTACATGTTTTTTATATATACCTTTCCAGTCTGATTTCTTCTTCTGTAATGCTGATAGTGTCTTCTATCCCCCTCCAGCTCCCTCCGTATTCCCAGCAATCACGAGACCGCTGGATCAGGAGGAAGATGCGCCATTAACGCTCCCTATTTCTGTGCGTGTAGCGCTTGTTCAGAATTGTGTATACAGGATCAGGAAGGCAGAGGCGGTAATAAACCATCACTGCCTTCTCTGTGTGGAGTCTGGCTGTGTCTGTCGAGCGGCTTCTCGCTGTTGCAGGTGTTGTACGATGCAGCAATGTTCTTAAACATTAATTGCAGACTAGAATGTGGACGGCCTGGACATTTATCGTGTTTGGGCAGTCCAGAAGTGATCTAAAAGAGCTGTTTGACTTTTATTTCATAAATCAATAGTTCACATGAAAATAAGAAGCTTTGTAATATAAATTATCCTAGTAATGTCCTTCTTTCTCCTTCTGCGCCGGCCTGTCACTCTCAATTCAGGTTCCTTTAAAATGCTATGGTGGAATGAAGAGGAGCTGGAGGCCGGCACAGACCTGCTGCTGCAAGTTCTCCTTTTTTTACCATAGATTTAAATTGTAACTGTCATTTCAGGAGAACTTGCAGCAGAATGTCTGTGTCTGTCTCTAGCTCCTCCTCTTCCCTCCATAGAATTTTATAGGCACCAATTGCCATTTCTTCTCCTAGTAATGTGAAGGTCTGTGTTCATTAAACACAGATTTGACAGAAGGAGCAATCCAGAAGGAGAAAGAAGCAGATGTCCCTGATAAGATACGTTATAAAGTTGCTTATTTTCTCGTGCACTATTGATTTTTAAACTGAAAATTAAAACAACTGATGGGCAATGTACAACAGCAATCAGAGGTCACCGAGCTCCATACAAAGCAACAACATAGCCTACAAACGCTGCCTCCTGGCTTCATGGAAATTGCCCCCCATATTCTTAGGGACTTTGACTTCTCGTTCGTATATTCACCATGCTATTGTCATTCCAAAAAAAGGAAAACATCACTAAGGAACTCAAAAAGTTACAGTATTTTTCGTTTTATAAGATGCACCCTAAAATTAGAGAGTGGGTGCATCAGCGGTGGGGGAGCGGGGTCACAGGAGGCAGGGACGGTGCTGGAGTAGGGCAATGCTGCAGGCGCTGCGGTGGGAGCTGTGCTGGCTTTGGTGGGGGCTGTGCTGTCTGCGGGTGCCGTGCTGGTTGCGTGGAGCAGTGCGGTGCGGCGGGTGTAACAGATGCTTTGTTGGCAGTGCAGGCTTCAATGAAATTGTGCCCGGAGTCGGCGCATGCACACATTGAGCTCTCAGCTCAATGACAAGCCGAGATCTCATCTGCACACATGCCACCTCTGGGCGCCATTTTCCTTAAGTCCGCTGCTGGGAGAGTAATGGGCTGGAGGCGGCACGTCTGCAGATGAGATCTTGAGCTGAGAGCTCCATCTGCGCATGCATTGACTCAGGGCGCCGTTATTTGAATCCTGCACCGCCAACAGAGCATCTCACCCGTCGCACCACTTTACTCCACACAGCCCCCACCGCAGCCAGCACAGCTCCCATTGCAGCCAGCACATCCCCCACCACAGCCAGCACAGCCCCCATTGCAGCCAGCACAGCCCCCACCGCAGCCAGCACAGCCCTCACTGCAGCCAGCACAGACCCCACCACAGTCAGCACATCCACCACCGCAGCCAGCACAGCTCCCACCACAGTCAGCACATCCACCACCGCAGCCAGCACAGCCCCCACTGCAGCCAGCACAGCCCCCACTGCAGCCAGCACAGCCCCCACCGCAGCCAGCACAGCCCCCACCACAGTCAGCACATCCACCACCGCAGCCAGCACAGCTCCCACCACAGTCAGCACATCCACCACCGCAGCCAGCACAGCCCCCACTGCAGCCAGCACAGCCCCCACTGCAGCCAGCACAGCCCCCACCGCAGCCAGCACAGCTCCCACCACAGTCAGCACAGCCCCCACCGCAGCCAGCACAGCCCCCACTGCAGCCAGCACAGCCCCCACTGCAGCCAGCACAGCCCCCACCGCAGCCAGCACAGCCCCCACCACAGTCAGCACATGCACCACCGCAGCCAGCACAGCCCCCACCGCAGCCAGCACAGCCCCCACCGCAGTCAGCACAGCACCCATTCACCTCCCGGTAAGCTACATTCGCAGTATAATACTCACCCATCATTTTCCTCCCAATTTTTGGGAGAACAAGTGCGTCTAATAATCTGAATAACACGGTATTTCACAGCCCTAGTAGGGACTGTTATGACGGCCATAGTGAGTGCTTGACCAGTCCCACCCCAAACTCAATTATCATTGCTCTCTACTACGTAATTCAAAATTTATAACATATTGGCAAAATCAATAATTTATGTTAAAATAATTAATATAAAGTCGTATCGTGTTGATTTTCCATAAAGCAAATGGTGAATCCCAGTGTTTATGAATGTCAATCTGCAGCAGGCCCCACAAGGTCTATAGGAGTTCCTGACATTATAGACCGAGGGGTTTCTTTACATCTCGTCCCACCTGTCCAGAAACTTAGTTTTCAACTTGAAATACTATTTGTCGGTCATTACGTCATTCACCACACTTAACGAAAGGTCATGTTGCTCCTTCAGAGTCCTCACTTGGCCGTATCCAAAGACTTCCATCGCCTTGTGGCAAACGTCTTGAATCTCTAACACCACTTTGTGGTTAAGATCTTTCCTCCATTTGTGAACAATTTTCATGGAGTCTTCGGCAAAGTTCATGAACCCCCTCTGCACTTGGGTGTGTCGGTGGGTGATATTGTACACCAATTTTTGAAGATCTTTATTTAGGCTAAGACCTGTAAATTTGTAAACCTTATCGACCACAGTCAATGGTTCTGTAGCCAAGTCCTCATGCCGTATCATCATATACTTTCCTTGCAAGGCTTTACCTGCCCGTCTGCTAAAGTTGTTGATCGCCACTTGGGCTTCACAGATTTTGGCCATGACTTGGGTGACACTAGGCTTTGACTTTTTATTTTGAGGTTCTTCATTTTCTCTGACCACAATAAGATCCTCATCATTCAGATGCTTAAACCTTAATCGTGATAAAGCCACGGCCCGAGGGTCCCTTACCAGGTGAATGATTCTAAGGTCAAGATTGGCATCTTCTAGTAGGGAAACAAGAGGACCAAGGTCTAGGATACGAACTGTCTTCAGAACCACATGACTGTGGACCTCACAAGACTCCTCCATCTTTTTTAAGGGAACATACCCACAACGTTGAAAGCAAGTAGGTCGATCATATTCCTTATTTTTGTTTAAGGCTTTACAAGCAGGTTGAGAACATAAAGCCCAACTCTCAGTCCAAAAAGGCAAATCAGAAATATACCGACCGCCTCTCGAAAGATATTCATGTAGAGGAGACACATCACAAGTGAACAATGACCGGAAAAGGTCTCTGATAGGATAATGCAAAACACTGGCCTTGAGATTTGGGAACTTGACCCAAACCATTCGTGCCGGCTCATAGATGTAAAACACATTGGGGTGATGATTGAATATCTGACCCAAGAAAGAGGAGCCGGACCTCCATGATGAGAGAATGAGAACATGCGTGCGTTTTCCTTCTTGGTCTTCAAAGTCTATCTTGTCTTTAAGAATCCATACCGAGAAGAAGATGAGAAGTGACACAATGATGAAGCGGAAGAGTGAAAGCCGAGGAGCCATGTTGTGGTTATTCTGTAATGAGATAAAAAAGAAGACAATTTTATAACAAAAATGTAATAATATGAGAATATTCTGGGCAAAATGGAAAACTTCTGCTATTTCTCGTGTCATGTTCAAGTGTGGTGCTCTTCGAAAGCTGGCCTTACAAGGAAGAACCAAAGGATTTTGTAGATCATCGATGGAGTATGAGCTGGTCCAGACTTTCCCCGACAGCAGATGTCAGGGACAGAAGGTTTGGGTATGTTAGATTTCAGTATGATGGATCGATGGAGCTGAAATAAAAATCCACCACTAGAGGGGAACACATTCCAAGTAGAGGCTGGAAGGGAGGAATCACTGTTGACCATTTGGCCAACAGCTATCATAACTGGATGGATAAGTAAAGCTGTGTAACACTTTGAGATCAGATTGAAAAGGTTCTGGAACTAGTTTCATAAAGCAATCAATATCTTTGCCCTTTAGGTTTAGAAAACCTTAATAAAGAGGGGTCTGCTGCCTAGTATACCCATCACTTGGTGAGGGCAGTTACAAGGATCTTCTCTCGCCCAGGAGGACCAGTTCTGTCCTGCCTTAAACAGATAACCCATTGATGTGAATAGCCAATGTGTAATGCTTACGACCTCCCGTGGTGGCACTGCAAGGAAATTCTACACTATCTGCCAGGTTTTGGCACCGGTCCTGGCAGGAGGACATTCTGTGAACGTTTTTTTTTGGCAAGTGGCCATTTTATTGAGTAGGGATTGTGCAGAGCAGTGAACTTCTTCATATTTCTCAGGGGAGAGGGGGAGATTGTACACCCCTGAAACGCATTGTGGCTATTTAACTAAATAAACCTTTGAGCTCTTATCTATATCATCCATCCTGTCTCCAAGCAGCGAGGCTGTTACCGTGAGTCTTCAGTTTCATATTTCTCATGTCATGGTCAAGTTTGGTGATGAGGGGGCTCTCCGAAAGCTGTCCATACAAGATGAACATGGAAGAACCTAAGGATTTTGTAGATCATCGATGGAGTATGAGCTGGGCCAGACTTTCCCCAAAAGCAGATGTCAGGGAAAGAAGGGTTGGCCATGTTAGATTTCAGTATGACGGATCGATGGATACTATCTGCCAGGTTAGGAGGACACTCTATGAACGTTTTTTTGGCAAGTGGCCATTTTATTGAGTAGGGATTGTGTGCAGCAGTGAACTTCTTCATGTCGGTACTGTGAGAGGTAACTGTTCCATGCACACCCAAATGACTGAAAGCTGGCAGCTCGAGGGAGGAAATAAGTAAATGTTCTCCTGGTAGCTGCACTTTCATTCAGTACTGTGGCCTTAAAACGCTATTAATCTGCCAATTGACTCTATATCTGCAGGTAAATGGCATTTTCAAAGATGATGGGTTCTCATTAAGTAGCATCATCCTGGTGGGACACCCGCTCAGGCACCCCTCACCCTGTGGAAGGGTTCGTGGCTTCCATCTTGATGCTTCTGCACAGGAAACCATGATTTTGACTATAAACTGTAATATTGAAGGAATAAAAAGAATTCAGTCGGTAAAATTACAAAATTTCTAAAAATAAATTAACCTAATAGGTAAACGCCGTAAAGAAAAAAATATGTTGGTTTTTTGGTTACTGCACCTTCCCCATGAAATGCAATTTATTGATTTATTGATATCAATGAAATCATCACCTCGGCTCACATATATCCGTCCTGCGCACAAAACCACAACTCGCAGCGCAGTAAAAAAGTTTCATACGTCTAGGAGGGAAAATAAAAACGTTATGGCTCTTGGACGTAGGGTAGGAAAAAACAAAGGTATGAAAACAAAAATTGTCCCCATCGTTAAAAGATTTATTGTGACAGTAAACAGGGAAATGGATGTTTTACTGGTGACCGGAGTTCAGTTTATGGCTTGGGCGTCGTTCACACTGAGGATCTGGTGGCGGGCTATGAGCCTTGTGTCTTTGGGGGAATATCACTTCAAGTATTTAGACGTACGGCGCTTGGTTAAAGGCGCGGCAGCCGGGCACATCTGTCAGTGAAGCATTATATCTCTACGATGAGTCACTAGGAAGTTTTTGTAGAGATTACTAAGAGTTTTCTTTATGGTATTTGAGGGTTATAGAGGCTTAAAATGGGTTTAGCTGCACATCTCAGTGCACCTGAGACATCGGCCGGGTCCAACGACCCCCAATATACAATCCCTACGGGGAGAGTGAAGAAAAACACCTCTATGGGCAGATTATTTCCCCTGAGAACAAAAGGATCTGACTCCTCTCCTGACACTTCTCTCCTCCAACGTAATTTGTTGACGGAGGCAGGAGGTCACCATTCACATTAGAAGGTCTTACCCCCGAAGCCTAAAACTGTTATCAACTCCATGGATGGCAAGAAGAAAAGAAAAATCAATTTTGGAACAAACCAAACCAAACATGTTACTCGAAGCAACGATCACCAAGCTATGACTTGCCAACTCTGGACACATATGAAGAGAACAATCACTGGAGGACATCGTGGTCAGAAGAATAGAAGAAACAAGACAAAGAGGAAGACCAATAACCCAATGGCTTGATGATAACGATGGAGTTTCCCTGGTAGACTTATCTAGGAGGAGAAGACCCTGGTGGACTTATCTAGGCGGAAAAGACCCTGGTGGACCTATCTAGGCGGAAAAGACTCTGGTGGACTTATCTACGCGTAAAAGGCCCTGGTGGATTTATCTAGGCGGAAAAAACCCTGGTGGACTTATCTAGGCGGAAAAGGCCCTGGTTAACCTATCTAGGTGGAAAAGACCCTGGTGGACTTATCTAGGCGGAAAAGACCGTGGTGGACTTATCTAGGCGTAAAAGGCCCTGGTGGACCTATCTAGGCGGAAAAGACCCTGGTGGACTTATCGAGGCGGAAAAGACCCTGGTGGACCTATCTAGGCTGCACAAGAGTGATCTTCCTGCAGAGCGGTCATCCATCAAATCTCCATGGCTCAAGATCTGCTGTTCTTTTTTATTATATTGGGAACAGCGGCATGGTTCATAATTTTGAGCATTTATTTTTTACTGTTGGATTTGAACCTGCGATAGTTTCATCTCTTGATGTATTACATCCAATTAAATTGCAGTATATGATAAATTTATCAATCTCCTGAGAAGCCATCGCAAACTTTCCATACACCACAATTGAGTCATGGAGGAAGTGCTCAGATTGACGGCACAATACGGGGATTGCGTCGTTTCAAGTGCTCAGATTGACGGCACAATACGGGGATTGCGTCGTTTCAAGAATTTCCATTATTTCATATATACACATATACATATTACACAGGAAAATAAGTGAATTTCATAATATACTAGCTGAAGTATCTGGTGTTGCCCGGGATAGTAACTAAGTCTCTTTCTATATTTCTCTCCCACTCTCTCTCTCCCACTCTCCCTCTCTCTCTCACTCTCTCTCTCCCACTCTCCCTCTCTCTCTCACTCTCCCTCTCTCCCACTCTCTCACTCTCCCTCTCTCCCACTCTCTCTCTCTCTCCCTCTCTCTCTCTCTCTCACTCTCTCACTCTCCCACTCTCTCACTCTCTCACTCTCCCTCTCTCCCACTCTCTCTCTCCCACTCTCCCTCTCTCTCTCACTCTCTCACTCTCCCTCTCTCTCCCACTCTCCCTCTCTCTCTCACTCTCTCACTCTCCCACTCTCCCTCTCTCTCTCACTCTCCCTCTCTCCCACTCTCTCACTCTCCCTCTCTCCCACTCTCTCTCTCTCTCTCTCCAACTTTCCCTCTCTCTCCCACTCCCCCTCTCGCTCCCATTCTCCCTCTCTCCCACTCTCCCTCTCTCTCCCACTCTCCCTCTCTCCCTCGCTCTCTCTCTCCTACTTTCCCTCTCTCTCCCACTCTCCCTCTCTCCCACTCCCCCTCTCTCTCTCCCTCTCCCACTCTCCCTCTCTCTCTCACTCTCCCTCTCTCCCACTCTCTCACTCTCCCTCTCTCCCACTCTCTCTCTCTCTCCCACTTTCCCTCTCTCTCCCACTCCCCCTCTCGCTCCCATTCTCCCTCTCTCCCACTCTCCCTCTCTCTCCCACTCTCCCTCTCTCCCTCGCTCTCTCTCTCCTACTTTCCCTCTCTCTCCCACTTTCCCTCTCTCTCCCACTTTCCCTCTATCTCCTACTCTCCCACTCTCCCTCTCTCTCCTCCCTCTCTCCCACTCCCGCTCTCTCCCACTCTCCCTCTCCCACTTTCTGTCTCTCCCACTCTCCCTCTCCCACTTTCTGTCTCTCCCACTCTCCCTCTCCCACTTTCTGTCTCTCCCACTCTCCCACTCTCCCTCTCCCACTTTCTGTCTCTCCCACTCTCCCTCTCCCACTTTCTGTCTCTCCCACTCTCCCACTCTCCCTCTCCCACTTTCTGTCTCTCCCACTCTCCCTCTCTCCCACTCTCCCTCTCACCAGAGAAATCATACTAACTGACACATAAGCTTCTTATACTAATAATGTCCTTCGTTACCTATAGCAACCAATCACAGCTCCTATTAATGACCTGTACCAAAATAGAAGCAGAGCTGTGATTGGTTGCTATAGGCCACCTGATAAATATCTGGGACAACTGTCAAAACAATATATTACCTCACACATTCAAACAGTAAGTAAGGAGGTTTTTTTGAGCGAATAACTGTAAAGTGTGTGGTTAAAATTTCCCCTCAAAACATAGTCTATGACGTTCCCTGAGTCACATGAGGAGTCTGTGCAAAATATCATGATTGTAACTGCGATGATGTGTATTCCTTTAGTAGACATACATACATACACACACATATATACACACACATATACACACACACATACATGCACACATATACACACACATATACACGTGCACACACACACACACACATATATACACACGCACACACATACATGCACACATATACATACACACATATACACGTGCACACACACACACATATACCTACATATACACACACACACACACACACATATACATGCGCACACACATATATACACACATACACACACACACATATACACAAACATATACACACACACATACAAACACATACATATACACATATATACACACATTCATACGTACACAAATACACACATACATACATACACTTACATACATACACACACACATGCATACATACACACACACATATACACATAAATACATACACATATATAGACACATTCATACGTACACATACACAAATACACACATACATACATACACTTACATACATACACACACACATGCATACATACACACACACATATACACATAAATACATACACACATACACTCAGCTTTATATATTGGATTTTATTAAAGAAATCCATTTCTTTTACCTCTGAGCTTCCACTCTCAAAATTCTCACTTCATGGGTAAAATCTGTCTTCTTACTGAGATAGGGCAGTTGGTGCTCATAATATTCTATGCAGACCTGTAGCTGTCAGGAGAACTAGCCGCGGCCTATTCGTCCCCGCCTCTAGCTCCTCCCTCTCCATAAAATTGTATAAGCACCAACTGTCACCTCCTATCTCAGTAATGGGAGAATCTGTTCTCACTGAATACACATTTTACCTTTAGTTGGACATGAAGGATCCGTCCGGGGGGTGAAAGCAGCAGATTTCTCCCATAAGATATATTTGTCAGAGTTGTTTATTTTCACTTCTGCTATTGTTTTATGAAATGTAAATGACGGATTCTCTTTAAATGCTGCGATCAGTGATTGACTGTGGCAGTGATCAGAGCTCGCTCCGGTCGCTGCTGTTAGAGGTGGTGCCAGCTGTATAGGCGCGGGCTCAGCTCCTCTATATATGCGCTGTACATATATGTAAGGAAAGAGTTAATAGAACTAAAAAAATCAACAATAAACAAATTAAAGAATTTAACTTAAAAAAGAATTGAATCCTCTATATTTTCCATATTTTCTATATCCTCTAAATTTTCTATATTTTCTATATTCTCTATATTTTCTATATCCTCTATATTTTCTATATTTTCTATATCCTCTATATTTTCTATATCCTCTATATTTTCTATATTTTTTATATCCTCTATATTTTCTATACCCTTTATATTTTCTATATCTTCTATATTTTCTATATCCTCTATATTTTCTATATCCTCTATATTTTCTATATTTTCTATATCCTCTATATTTTCTATATCCTCTATATTTTCTATATTTTTTATATCCTCTATATTTTCTATACCCTTTATATTTTCTATATCTTCTATATTTTCTATATCCTCTATATTTTCTATATCCTCTATATTTTCTATATTTTCTATATCCTCTATATTTTCTATACCCTCTATATTTTCTATACCCTCTATATTTTCTATATCCTCTATATTTTCTATATCCTCTATATTTTCTATATTTTTTATATCCTCTATATTTTCTATATCTTCTATATTTTCTATATCCTCTATATCCTCTATATTTTCTATATCCTCTATATTTTCTATATCTTCAATATTTTCTATATCCTCTATATTTTCTATATCCTCTATATTTTCTATACACTCTATATTTTCTATACACTCTATATTTTCTATACCCTCTATATTTTCTATATCTTCTATATTTTCTATATCCTCTATATTTTCTATATCCTCTATATTTTCTATATTTTCTATATCTTCTATATTTTCTATATCCTCTATATCCTCTATATCCTCTATATTTTCTATATCCTCTATATTGTCTATATCCTCTATATTTTCTATATCCTCTATATTTTCTATATTTTCTATATCCTCTATATTTTCTATATTTTCTATATCCTCTATATTTTCTATATCCTCTATATTTTCTATATTTTGTAGTTTGTGCTTTTTATGCCCTTGGATTGACTCCGGCTCACGTGCGTCCGTCGCATAGAACTGTCAGTATTTATCACTCTCCTTTACACATTAACAGAATATCATCCACAATTAAGTAATAAACGTTCTTATCTCTCGGGCTCTGACATCATCAATTTACGTTACTACTTAATAATTAAGTCTATAAATAAATAAATCCGATCCCTTCTCACCCTCGGGCCGGGAGCTCAGCCGTCCGCTCTAACCTGTGCTCAATCTCCCTACAGCGCCTCCGCAGGTGGATCAAACTATTACAGCCCATCCTCAGTGTGAGGTAGGACCATGTGCACCATCATGAATTTCCACTATAATCTGTCTGATCCACGGGACACTGAACCTGAACCCCACAAAAGGAGCACTCCCCAAAATCGAAAATCTCTCAGTATATTAATTTTCAATATGAGAAGATGTGAGATAACTATCTCTTTTGGTTGAAAATTAACTGCTGTAACTGTAAAGAACCCTTTCCTATAGTAAGTAATAAGTACGATACATTCTCTAGTTCAATCCGTTGCATCACATTTATTTACTAGTTGCTTTCTCTGAACCCTCTTCGGTTGGAACAGAATCTTGGTCAAACACTAAATGTGGAAATTATTATTAACAACCATGGAATGAACTATGTAACACTTCTAGATCTATGCTCTTTAAGTCTGGAGACTAAGGTTTTGTCTAATTGACAAATTCTGCCATTACTACCTCTTGGTGTTGAATATTTTGTAATTTAACTGCACTTACTGTAAAGAATCCTTCCCTGTAATAATTAAATAAGTATTATATAACCTATAGTTTAGTATATTGCATCAGATGTATTAACTAGTTGCCTCTTGTGTACCCTCTCCAGTTAGAGCCAAGCCTTTTACATACTGTATATATAGATATAGTTATAATCCTATTTGTCATCCTGAGCTAGATCATTGGAAAATTATTATATCTATACCCTTCAAGATTTAGAAGCATTCATGAGATTAAGGTCTATTTGCTATTGCTCTTTTGGTTGAATATTTCATAATTGGACTGCTCTTACTGTAAAGAACCCTTCCGTACAGTAATAATTAAATTACCTTTCCTCTAATTATAAGTTATATCCTCTAGTTTAGTTCATTGCATCAGATCTATTAACTAGTTGCCACTTTTGTACCTTCTCCAGTTGGAAACAAAGCCTATTACATACAATATATGTAGATATCATCGTTATCATCGTATCTCTCATCCTGAGCTAGATCATTGGAAAATTATTATATCTATACCCTTCAAGATTTAGAAGCATTCATGAGATTAAGGTCTATTTACCATTGCTCTTTTGGTTGAATATTACATAATTGAACTGCTCTTACTGTAAAGAACCCTTTCCTACAATAATGATTCAACTACCTTTTCTCGAAAAATAAGATATATCACATCACATATATTAACTAGATGCCCCCTCCAAACCATCTTTAGATGGAGATGAGACTTTTTGAAGCCTTAAATGCAAAATTCATCCTTAGGAGTCGAATCAATGAAAATGTTTTCGGAGTCCTCTCACAGGAGACATTTGCCTTCGTGATTGATCTGTTTTTGTGTCATTTTTAGATCCCCGATTGTGATTTATATCTCTCCCCCGCCATCAAAAAGTGTAAAGAGCCATCTCACCTTTTCTCCGACCCGGCTAGTAATCCTTCATTGCTCCCTGCTCCGCTGCAGACACTTTGTTTCGGGCATATTGTGCCTTTGACCTGCTCAGCTGCGTTTGACCCCTTGGAAACTGAAATCCGGAGTCTGAGGGAGTAAATAAAATAAACCCTCGTATAATGTGGCTGGTGGAGAAACCTTCTGGAGAGCACGTTCCAGCTCCTCCATATTAGCGACCTTTGTATAAGCTGACGAGCACCGCATATACAGATACCACTCCTTACTTTATTATGATGGAAAAGAAGTCAAGGTCATAAACGCCCACAGCAAAAAAAGAGAACGAAAGAAGGCAGCGAAGGAAAACAAAAAGATTCCAAAGATGACGCAACGGCGGTGACCAAAAAAAGCTGAAAAGAAATAGTTATAATTCTAAGAATTTGGGCAATCTGGGCCCCATATTGGGGCTGTCACTCGCATGTCTCACCAGTTTTTCCTTTGTAGGTTCTATCCATAATTTTTATTTCTCTGATTATATAGAAGAGATGCTCTGATGTCTCTGCAGCACAGCACACACAGACAAGAGGGATTCCTGCTTTACCGTCTATATGTTGCACACCATGGAGGCTGTTATACAGCAATACAGAGCAGTGTACATGTAAATCCAGCTCAAAGGTAAGAGACAACATTTACTAGAAGCAGCAGCATGGAGGACATCAACCAAAAGTATTGAGCAGTGTAGATGTGAATCCAGATAAGAGGTAAGATAAAATATTTACTAGAAGCCACAGCATGGAGGATGTTATACAAAATCCAGCTCAGAGGTAAGACAATATTTACTAGAAGCAGCAGCAGCATGGAGGACATCAACCAAAAGTATTTTGCAGAGTAGATGTGAATACAGATAAGAGGTAAGATAAAATATTTACTAAAAGCAGCAGCAGCATGGAGGACATCAACCAAAGGTGCTGACCAGTGTAGATGTGAATCCAGATAAGGGGTAAGATAAAACAGTTACTAGAAGCAGCAGCATGGAGGACATTAAACATAAGTACTGAGCAGTGTAGATGTGAATCCAGATAAGAGGTAAGATAAAATATTTACTAGATGCAGCTGCAGCAGTATGGAGGACATTAAACAAAAGTGCTGAGCAGAGTAGCTGACAATCCAGCAATGAGGTAAGATCAAACAAACACTAGAAGCAGCAGCAGCATGGAGGACATCAAATAAAAGCACTGAGCAGAGTAGGTATGAATCCAGATAAGAGGTAAGATAAATTATTTACTAGAAGCAGCAGCAGCATGGAGGACATTAAACACAAGTACTGAGCAGTGTAGGTGTGAATCCAGCAGTGAGGTAACAAACCAATTACTAGAAGCAGCAGCATGGAGGACATCAAATAAAAGCACTGAGCAGAGTAGATGTGAATCCAGATAAAAGGTAAGATAACATTTTTTATAGAAGCCACAGAATGGAGGACACTAAACAGAAGTACTGAGCAGTGTATATGTGAATCCAGCAGTGAGGTAAGATAAAATATTTTCTAGAAGCAGCAGCAGCATGGAGGACATCAACCAAAAGTGCTGAGCAGTGTAGATGTGAATCCAGCTAAGAGGTAAGATAAAGCAGTTACTAGAAGCAGCAGCAATATGGAGGACATTAAACACAAGTACTGAGCAGTGTAGATGTGAATCCAGCAGTGAGGTAACATAAAACAGTTACTAGAAGCAGCAGCAGCATGGTGGACATCAAATAAAACCACTGAGCAGTGTAGATGTGAATCCAAATAAGAGGTAAGATAAAATATTTGATAGAAGCTGCAGCATGGAGGACACTAAAGAGAAGTACTGAGCAGTGTAGCTGTGAATCCAGATAAGAGGTAAGATAATATATTTGCTAGAAGCAGCAGCAGCAGTATGGAGGACACTAAAGAGAAGTACTGAGCAGTGTAGATGTGAATCCAGCACCAGGGTAAGATAAACACTTACTAGAAGAAGCAGCATGGATGAAACTAAACAAAAAGTAGTGAGCAGTGTAGATGTGAATCCAGCAGTGAGGTAAGAGAAAACATTTGAATGCAGCAGTACAATCTCGGTTCTTGCTCTTCTCCTTCCTCCTCGTCATGCCATAGACTCTAATAGGCAGCCGTAATCTGATTTCTCAGTGATCTTGCAGTCTGTCTTATTATGAATGGAAGAAATTTCGGCTGTTTTTCAGAGTGGATAGTGAGTTTTGGAGGTGGAGGGTGGGAGGAAAATGTGGCTTGTAAGTGAAGAAACAAGCCCTGACTATTTAAAGTTCCGTGGTCCAGATCCTTTTGCATCTCAGTCCTCCGTTCTGCGCTACCGTTGCTTTGAAAATGATAATTTTCAGTAGGTGTTGACCGCACTCAGCAAATCTGTCTCCTCTTTTTAGTGAAGCTCCAGGAAAAGGAGAAGTTCTGGGAAAGTTGTACCTCAGGGCAAACAGGTCCCACTACAACGCCCTGATGACTCCAATCTCTAAATCAACAAGGACTGCAGAAACTCCTTGTGTTTTTCCCTGTAAGTTCCGCAGATTCTTATATTTTTCCTTGTAGACCTCTGAACAGTTGAGCACTTGTGTACTAGCTCCTTATATTTAATCTGTGGCCATTTTCCACTAGTAGATCACTTCTGTACATTTTAGATAGATACAGTTGGTGAACACGTCACCAGTTTTCTATGTAAATATATTTCTAAAGCTGCTATTGACATGAATTTCTCACCAGTTGTCAGTAACAACCCATCCAATCCACACAGGCAAAGAAATCAAACCATAGATGTCCAGAAATTATGAGAAATTACACAAAAAAATATTGAACGCATGAAGAAAGAAAGGAGCAAAAAAGCCCAGGAAAGTCCTGACAGTAGCTGAAATCTATCAACAATTATTAAGTAATCCTGCCACTTTGTGACAAATAATATCAGACGGTTCAACTGATGGCTGATAAAAAGGTGTCTCATTACCAAGGTGCCACACAAGAAACATCTCATGATGGGTAAAACTAGTCAGCTGTCTCATTACCAAGGTGCCACACAAAAAACATCTCATGATGGGTAAAACTAGTGACCTGTCTCACTACCAAGGTGCCAACGAGAAACATCTCATGATGGGTAAAATAAGTGAGCTGTCTCACTACCAAGGTGCCACACAAGAAACATCACATGATAGGTAAAACCAGTGAGCTGTCTCATTACCAAGGTGCCACACAAGAAACATCTCATGATGGGTAAAACTAGTGAGCTGTCTCATTATCAAGGTGCCACACAAGAAACATCTCATGATGGGTAAAACTAGTGAGCTGTCTCATTACCAAGGTGCCACACAAGAAACATCTCATGATGGGTAAAACTAGTGAGCTGTCTCATATAACCAAGGTGCCACACAAAAAACATCTCATGATGGGTAAAACTAGTGACCTGTCTCACTACCAAGGTGCCGCACGAGAAACATCTCATGATGGGTAAAATTAGTGAGCTGTCTCACTACCAAGGTGCCACACAAGAAACATCACATGATAGGTAAAACTAGTGAGCTGTCTCATTACCAAGGTGCCACACAAGAAACATCTCATGATGGGTAAAACTAGTGAGCGGTCTCATTACCAAGGTGCTACACAAGAAACATCTCATGATGGGTAAAACTAGTGAGCTGTCTCATTACCAAGATGCCACACAAGAAACATCTCATGATGGGTAAAACTAGTGAGCTGTTTCATTACCAAGGTGCCACACAAGAAACATCTCATGATGGGTAACACTAGTGAGCTGTCTCATTACCAAGGCGCCACACAAGAAACATCTCATGATGGGTAAAACTAGTGAGCTGTCTCATTACCAAGGTGCCACACAAGAAACATCTCATGATGGGTAAAACTAGTGAGCTGTCTCATAACCAAGGTGCCACACAAGAAACATCTCATGATGGGTAAAACTAGTGAGCTGTCTCATTACCAAGGTGCCACACAAGAAACATCTCATGATGGGTAAAACTAGTGAGCTGTCTCATTACCAAGGTGCCACACAAGAAACATCTCATGATGGGTAAAACTAGTGAGTTGTCTCAAGACCTTACCAACCTTATTGTTGTAAAACATACTGATGGCATTAATTATAGAAGAATTTCTAAACTACTGAAGCCTTCAGTGAGCTCTGCTGAGGCCATAATCCGGAAGTGGAAAGAACATTATTTCACCATAACCCGCCAATGACCTGTTACTCTTCCATTGAGAGCTCATTTGACTGCATGTTGTGAGTTCCCAGTAACAGCTTCCAAATACAAATGCCGCAACTGGAATCAGCTCCAGACCTTTCACTGCTTAATTGATGATGGATTAATGAGGAAATCGCCCATGCAGCCCATTACAGAGCTTCTGAGATAATTGTCCAATTACTTTTGATCCCTTGGAAAAAGGCAGCTACATATGAAAGAGCCGTAATTCCTAAATCCGTCCTCCATCTAGGGTATGAAAACCTCAAATTAAAGCTGATAGTTTGCAGTTTAAGCCCAAATAGATAGATGTGTTTTCATATACTTTTTTTTTTAGCATTTAATAATTCAGAATATTTGAAAAAAAAAAAATCTGTTTTGTGTGACCTCCCTTCTTTTATTCCTTTTAATCATAATTTCTAAATAAATTTGTGTTTTATACAAAAAAAATAAAATAAAAAATCTCCATTTGAAGCTGTTATTCCTTCTGACTCCACTAGGTGGAGCACACTGCTTATGAATATATAAGAAGAATCAATGTGCTCCCTCTAGTGGTGACTGCTGGGATACACAGTGTTATCCTGTGCTACAGATTTATGGCGGCACCAGGGCATGTGCACGTGGGTCTCTTTATAGCAAAAGACAAAAATCCTTGATGTGTTAAATGAAATAAACATAGGATTATTTCCTGTCCATGACCAACACTAACCCCTGCACTAATCCAGAAAATAGAATTATATTCACCACTAAAGAGGCACATGTCTCCGGGGATAGCAGAGTGGGCAGAGTGTGGCGCTCAATATACAGCTTACAAAGCTATATAGGGGCCATTATACTGTTTAGAGGGCTAGTGGGGGCATTATACAATGTCCAGGCCATACAAAATTGTGGAAAGGCCATCATACTGTCACTGTGGAGGTATCATACTTTGTGAGGTGGGGGGTAATATAGGGTCACCATATTGTGTGTGTGGAGGAACTATGGATGAATTCACTATGGGCATGACATACAGTGGTGGGACACTGTGGAGGTAACATACTGTGTTGGGGTAACATACAGTGTTAGGGCACTGTGGGGTAACATACTGTATTGGGGGCACTGTGGGGGTAACATACTGTGTTGGGGTCACTGTGTGGGTAACATACTGTATTGGGGTCACTGTGGGGGTAACATACTGGGTTGGGAGCACTGTGGGGGTAACATACTGTGTTGGGAGCACTGTGGGGGTAACATACTGTATGGGGGTCACAGTGGGGGTAACATACTGTATTGGGGTCACTGTGGGGGTAACATACTGTGTTGGGAGCACTGTGGGGTAACATACTGTGTTGGGAGCACTGTGCGGGTAACATCCTGTGTTGGGAGCACTGTGGGGGTAACATACTGTATTGGGGTCACTGTGGGAGTAACATACTGTGTTGGGAGCACTGTGGGAGTAACATACTGTGTTGTGGACACTGTGGAGGTAACATACTGTGTTGGGTTCACTGTGGGGGTAACATACATTGATGGGGGCACTGTGGAGGTAACATACTGTGTTGGGTTCACTGTGGGGGTAACATACATTGATGGGGGCACTGTGGGGGTAACATATTGTGTTGTGGGCACTGTGGGGGGTTAAAATACTGTATTGTGGGCACTGTGGGGTAATATACTGTGTTAGGCTCACTGTGGGGGTAAAATACTGTATTGGAGTCATTGTGGGGGTAATATACTGTGTTGGGGGTCACTGTGGGGGTAACATACTATGTTGGGGGCACTGTGGGGGTAACATACTGTATTGGAGTCACTGTGGGGGTAACATACTGTGTTGGGAGCACTGTGGGAGTAACATACTGTGTTGTGGGCGCTGTGGGGGTAACATACCGTGTTGGGTTCACTGTGGGGGTAACATACTGTGGGGGTAACATACTGTGTTGGGAGCACTGTGGGAGTAACATACTGTGTTTTGGGCACTGTGGGGGGTAAAATACTGTATTTTGGGCACTGTGGGGGTAATATCCTGTGTTAGGCTCACTGTGGGGGTAAAATACTGTGTTGGAGTCATTGTGGGGGTAATATACTGTGTTGGGGGTCACTGTGGCAGTAACATACTGTGTGGGAGGCACTGTGAAAGTAAAATACTGTGTTGGGGGCAACTGTGGGGGTAACACACTCTGTTGGGGCACTGTGGGTGTAACATACTGTGTTGGGGGCACTGTGGGGGTAACATACTGTGTTAGGGCACTGTGAGGGGGTAACATACTGTGTTGAGGTAACATACTGTGTTGGGGACACTGTGGGAGTAACATACTTTGTTGGGGGCACTGTGGGAGTAACATACTGTGTTGGGGGCACTGTGGGGTAACATACTTTGTTGGGGGCACTGTGGGGGTAACATACTGTGTTGGGGGCACTGTGGCGGTAAAATACTGTGTGGCGGGCACTATGGGGGTAACATACTGTGTTGGAGGCACTGTGGGGGTAACATACTGTATCACGGGCACTGTGGGGGTAACATACTGTATCACGGGCACTGTGGGGGTAACATACTGTGTTGGGGGCACTGTGGGGGTAACATACTGTATTGGAGGCACCGTGGGGGTAACATACTGCATCATGGGCACTGTGAGGGTAACATACTGTGTTGTGGGCACTGTGGGGGTAACATACTGTATTGAAGCACTGTGGGGGTAACATACTGTGTTGGGGGCACTGTGGGGGTAAAATACTGTGTTGGGGGCACTGTGGGGGTAACATACTGTATCACGGGCACTGTGGGGGTAACATACTGTGTTGTGGGCACTGTGGGGGTAACATACTGTATTGAAGCACTGTGGGGGTAACATACTGTGTTGGGGGCACTGTGGGGGTAAAATACTGTGTTGGGGGCACTGTGGGGGTAACATACTGTATCACGGGCACTGTGGGGGTAACATACTGTGTTGTGGGCACTGTGGGGGTAACATACTGTATTGGAGGCACCGTGGGGGTAACATACTGCATCACGGGCACTGTGAGGGTAACATACTGTGTTGTGGGCACTGTGGGGGTAACATACTGTATTGAGGCACTGTGGGGGTAACATACTGTGTTGGGGGCACTGTGGGGGTAAAATACTGTGTTGGGGGCACTGTGGGGGTAACATACTGTATCGCGGGCACTGTGGGGGTAACATACTGTGTTGTGGGCACTGTGGGGGTAACATACTTTGTTGAAGGCACTGTGGGGGTAACATACTGTATCGCGGGCACTGTGGGGGTAACATACTGTGTTGTGGGCACTGTGGGGGTAACATACTTTGTTGAAGGCACTGTGGGGGTAACATACTTTGTTGAAGGCACTGTGGGGGTAACATACTGTGTTGGGGGCACTGTGGGGGTAAAATACTGTGTTGGGGGCACTATGGGGGTAACATACTGTGTTGGGGGCACTGTGGGGGTAACATACTGTATTGGAGGCACTGTGGGGGTAACATACTGTGTTGGGGGCACTGTGGGGTAACATACTGTGTTGGGGGCACTGTGGGGTAACATGCTGTGTTGGGGGCACTGTGGGGGTAACATACTGTGTTGGGGGCACTGTGGGTGTAACATACTGTGTTGGGGGCACTGTGGGGGTTAAAATACTGTATTGTGGGCACTGTGGGGTAATATACTGTGTTAGGCTCACTGTGGGGGTAAAATACTGTATTGGAGTCATTGTGGGGGTAATATACTGTGTTGGGGGTCACTGTGGGGGTAACATACTATGTTGGGGGCACTGTGGGGGTAACATACTGTATTGGAGTCACTGTGGGGGTAACATACTGTGTTGGGAGCACTGTGGGGATAACATACTGTGTTGGGAGCACTGTGGGAGTAACATACTGTGTTGTGGGCGCTGTGGGGGTAACATACTGTGTTGGGTTCACTGTGGGGGTAACATACTGTGTTGTGGGCACTGTGGGGGGTAAAATACTGTATTTTGGGCACTGTGGGGGTAATATCCTGTGTTAGGCTCACTGTGGGGGTAAAATACTGTGTTGGAGTCATTGTGGGGGTAATATACTGTGTTGGGGGTCACTGTGGCAGTAACATACTGTGTGGAAGGCACTGTTATGTAAAATACTGTGTTGGGGGCAACTGTGGGGGTAACACACTCTGTTGGGGCACTGTGGGTGTAACATACTGTGTTGGGGGCACTGTGGGGGTAACATACTGTGTTGGGGGCACTGTGGGGGTAACATACTGTGTTAGGGCACTGTGAGGGGGTAACATACTGTGTTGAGGTAACATACTGTGTTGGGGGCACTGTGGGAGTAACATACTTTGTTGGGGGCACTGTGGGAGTAACATACTGTGTTGGGGGCACTGTAGGGTAACATACTTTGTTGGGGGCACTGTGGGGGTAACATACTGTGTTGGGGCACTGTGGCAGTAAAATACTGTGTGGCGGGCACTATGGGGGTAACATACTGTGTTGGGGGCACTGTGGGGGTAACATACTGTATTGGAGGCACTGTGGGGGTAACATACTGTATCACGGGCACTGTGGGGGTAACATACTGTGTTGTGGGCACTGTGGGGGTAACATACTGTATTGGAGGCACCGTGGGGGTAACATACTGCATCGCGGGCACTTGAGGGTAACATACTGTGTTGTGGGCACTGGGGGGGTAACATACTGTATTGAGGCACTGTGGGGGTAACATACTGTGTTGGGGCACTGTGGCGGTAAAATACTGTGTGGCGGGCACTATGGGGGTAACATACTGTGTTGGGGGCACAGTGGGGGTAACATACTGTATTGGAGGCACTGTGGGGGTAACATACTGTATCACGGGCACTGTGGGGGTAACATACTGTGTTGTGGGCACTGTGGGGGTAACATACTGTATTGGAGGCACCGTGGGAGTAACATACTGCAGCGCGGGCACTGTGAGGGTAACATACTGTGTTGTGGGCACTGTGGGGGTAACATACTGTATTGAGGCACTGTGGGGGTAACATACTGTGTTGGGGGCACTGTGGGGGTAACATACTGTATCACGGGCACTGTGGGGGTAACATACTGTGTTGTGGGCACTGTGGGGGTAACATACTGTGTTGGAGGCACTGTGGGGGTAACATACTGTATTGGAGGCACTGTGGGGGTAACATACTGTATCGCGGGCACTGTGGGGGTAACATACTGTGTTGAGGGCACTGTGGGGGTAACATACTGTGTTGGGGGCACTGTGGGGGTAACATACTGTATTGGAGGCACTGTGGGGGTAACATACTGTGTTGGGGGCACTGTGGGTGTAACATACTGTGTTGGGGGCACTGTGGGGTAACATACTGTGTTGGGGGCACTGTGGGGGTAACATACTCTGTTGGGGGCACTGTGGGGGTAATATACTGTGTTGGGGGGCACTGTGGAGGTAACATACTGTGTTGGGGGGCACTGTGGGAGTAACATACTGTGTGGGGGGGCTGTGGGGGTAATATACTGTGTTGGGGGCACTGTGGAGGTAACATACTGTGTTGGGGGGCACTGTGGGAGTAACATACATTGTTGGGGGGCACTGTGGGGGTAACATACTGTGCTGGGGGCACTGTGGGTGTAACATACTGTGTTGGGGCAGTGTGGGAGTAACATACATTGTTGGGGGGCACTGTGGGGGTAACATACTGTGTTGGAGGCACTGTGGGGGTAACATACTGTATTGGAGGCACTGTGGGGGTAACATACTGTATCGCGGGCACTGTGGGGGTAACATACTGTGTTGGGGGCAGTGTGGGAGTAACATACATTGTTGGGGGGCACTGTGGGGGTAACATACTGTGTTGGAGGCACTGTGGGGGTAACATACTGTATCACGGGCACTGTGGGGGTAACATACTGTGTTGTGGGCACTGTGGGGGTAACATACTGTGTTGGAGGCACTGTGGGGGTAACATACTGTATTGGAGGCACTGTGGGGGTAACATACTGTATCGCGGGCACTGTGGGGGTAACATACTGTGTTGGGGGCACTGTGGGGGTAACATACTGTGTTGGGGGCACTGTGGGGGTAACATACTGTATTGGAGGCACTGTGGGGGTAACATACTGTGTTGGGGGCACTGTGGGGTAACATACTGTGTTGGGGGCACTGTGGGGGTAACATACTGTGTTGGGGGCACTGTGGGGGTAATATACTGTGTTGGGGGGCACTGTGGAGGTAACATACTGTGTTGGGGGGCACTGTGGGAGTAACATACTGTGTGGGGGGGCTGTGGGGGTAATATACTGTGTTGGGGGCACTGTGGAGGTAACATACTGTGTTGGGGGGCACTGTGGGAGTAACATACATTGTTGGGGGGCACTGTGGGGGTAACATACTGTGCTGGGGGCACTGTGGGTGTAACATACTGTGTTGGGGCAGTGTGGGAGTAACATACATTGTTGGGGGGCACTGTGGGGGTAACATACTGTGTTGGAGGCACTGTGGGGGTAACATACTGTATTGGAGGCACTGTGGGGGTAACATACTGTATCGTGGGCACTGTGGGGGTAACATACTGTGTTGTGGGCACTGTGGGGGTAACATACTGTGTTGGAGGCACTGTGGGGGTAACATACTGTATTGGAGGCACTGTGGGGGTAACATACTGTATCGCGGGCACTGTGGGGGTAACATACTGTATTGGGGGCACTGTGGGGGTAACATACTGTGTTGGGGGCACTGTGGGGGTAACATACTGTATTGGAGGCACTGTGGGGGTAACATACTGTGTTGGGGGCACTGTGGGGTAACATACTGTGTTGGGGGCACTGTGGGGGTAACATACTGTGTTGGGGGCACTGTGGGGGTAATATACTGTGTTGGGGGGCACTGTGGAGGTAACATACTGTGTTGGGGGGCACTGTGGGAGTAACATACTGTGTGGGGGGGCTGTGGGGGTAATATACTGTGTTGGGGGCACTGTGGAGGTAACATACTGTGTTGGGGGGCACTGTGGGAGTAACATACATTGTTGGGGGGCACTGTGGGGGTAACATACTGTGCTGGGGGCACTGTGGGTGTAACATACTGTGTTGGGGCAGTGTGGGAGTAACATACATTGTTGGGGGGCACTGTGGGGGTAACATACTGTGTTGGAGGCACTGTGGGGGTAACATACTGTATTGGAGGCACTGTGGGGGTAACATACTGTATCGCGGGCACTGTGGGGGTAACATACTGTGTTGGGGGCAGTGTGGGAGTAACATACATTGTTGGGGGGCACTGTGGGGGTAACATACTGTGTTGGAGGCACTGTGGGGGTAACATACTGTATTGGAGGCACTGTGGGGGTAACATACTATATTGCGGGCACTGTGGGGGTAACATACTGTGTTGGGGGCACTGTGGGGTTAACATACTGTGTTGGGGGCACTGTGGGGGTAACATACTGTGTTGGGGGCACTGTGGGGGTAACATACTGTATTGGAGGCACTGTGGGGGTAACATACTGTGTTGGGGGCACTGTGGGTGTAACATACTGTGTTGGGGGCACTGTGGGGTAACATACTGTGTTGGGGGCACTGTGGGGGTAACATACTGTGTTGGGGGCACTGTGGGGGTAATATACTGTGTTGGGGGGCACTGTGGAGGTAACATACTGTGTTGGGGGGCACTGTGGGAGTAACATACTGTGTGGGGGGCTGTGGGGGTAATATACTGTGTTGGGGGGCACTGTGGAGGTAACATACTGTGTTGGGGGGCACTGTGGGAGTAACATACATTGTTGGGGGGCACTGTGGGGGTAACATACTGTGCTGGGGGCACTGTGGGTGTAACATACTGTGTTGGGGGCAGTGTGGGGGTAACATACATTGTTGGGGGCACTGTGGGGGTAACATACATTGTTGGGGGCAGTGTGGAGGTAACATACATTGTTGGCGGGCACTGTGGGGGTAACATACTGTGCTGGGGGCACTGTGGGTGTAACATACTGTGTTGGGGGCAGTGTGGGGGTAACATACATTGTTGGAGGCAGTGTGGAGGTAACATACATTGTTGGCGGGCACTGTGGGGGTAACATACTGTGCTGGGAGCACTGTGGGGGTAACATACTGTGCTGGGGGCAGTGTGGGAGTAACATACATTGTTGGGGGGCACTGTGGGGGTAACATACATTGTTGGGGCACTGTGGGAGTAACATACATTGTTGGGGGGCACTGTGGGGGTAACATACATTGTTGGGGGGCACTGTGGAGGTAACATACATTGTTGGGGGGCACTGTGGGGGTAACATACATTGTTGGGGGCACTGTGGGGGTAACATACATTGTTGGGGGCACTGTGGGGGTAACATACATTGTTGGGGGCACTATGGGAGTAACATACATTGTTGGGGGGCAGTGTGGGGGTAACATACATTGTTGGGGGCACTGTGGGGGTAACATACATTGTTGGGGGCACTGTGGGGGTAACATACATTGTTGGGGGGCAGTGTGGGGGTAACATACATTGTTGGGGGCACTGTGGGGGTAACATACATTGTTGGGGGCACTGTGGGAGTAACATACATTGTTGGGGGGCGGTGTGGGGGTAACATACATTGTTGGGGGCACTGTGGGGGTAACATACATTGTTGGGGGCACTGTGGGGGTAACATACATTGTTGGGGGCACTATGGGAGTAACATACATTGTTGGGGGCACTGTGGGGGTAACATACATTGTTGGGGGCACTATGGGAGTAACATACATTGTTGGGGGCACTGTGGGGGTAACATACTGTGTTGGGGGTGGTTTTGTTGATATCACTAAGTGGCTTCAATAGAAGGAAAATTGAGTTGCAAAGAGTTCTTCTGTGACTGATAAATATTAGTTGTTTTTTTGTTTTTTTTTGGGGGGGTCCAGTTAGGGCTTCTGCTCTGGGGCCCCAGGATTTCTATGTGCGCCTCTGATGACGCCATTCATTTTACCATATAATATACTGGAAAATAGTGTTACATTGTATATAATAAGAAAAGATGACTCTGTATATAATAAGGGACAACGATGCATGTAATAAAATACTATAAAGGACGACACTGTATATAGGAAAGGGGGAACACCTCTGAGCTGTGCGTCCAATCCACACTGTGTCTATGGATCTATAATATAGCGACCTTAGAGAGGATTGCCACAGCTTCTCATTGTTTGCTATGGGGTACAGACTTGTGATGCCCCCGCTATTACTAAATGATCATGGGGATGTTCTTATTTGTTCTCGACAGATTTCAGTGGGAAAAAAGGGAACATGTTGGATTTAGACCTTCCCAATCCATGTTTATGCAGCGTGAGGGGTCTGGTAACGGTGGATTCCCCCCGCGCAGTCTTGGGAAAGGCCAGCGTATGGTTATACGTAGTGTTGAGTGAGTAGATGACTATTCGTACTCACTCACGGTGCTGTTAGTGAGTTCTGTCCGCTACTCGCATATTCGTTACAAGTAGCAGGTATAATGTAAGTCAATGGGAAATACTCGCTAAGTTGCGAGTAACCCGAAAGCCATACCATTCACTTCTTGCACGAAAAGTACACCTTTCGGGTTACTCGCTACTTTGCGAGTATTTCCCATTGACTTACATTGCGCCCGCTACTCGTAACGAATATGCAAGTAGCGGACAGTACTCACTAACAGCATAGTGAGTACGAATAGTCAACTCCTCGCTCAGCACTAGTTATAAGGGGACAGGTAAGAAGACCCGTCAACTGAGCGCATCTGGTGTGTTTATGGGGCAATTGGAATGAGTAACTGGCCGAGGGCTGTTGGTAGTGGCTGTGGATAAGGGAGGTCTTCTTTACCTGAGACCATAAACTAGTCAACGCTGAAACGTGAAGACCCTTTTATTAAACATAATTTTACCTCCAAGTTCCATTTTCACATCACTAAGGGTATCCACCTCCTTAAGTCAAGAAATAAGGTCTAGGCTCATATTTTCCTGGTCACTTTTTGAATTCACTGGTAAATAACCGAACAAGTCCATGGCTTCTTTGCAGTGTTGTTCAATCTCCTTCACTTGTTTGAAGTCCATGGTCTTTCTCCACTGCTGAAGAACTTTTGAAGACTCTCTAGAATATGTCATGAATATGCCCTTTTGCCCCTCTTCGACATGAGTGATGTTGTATATCCATCGCTCTAGATCTGCAGTCATTTTAAGTCCAGAAAACTCATAGATTTTTTTTGTATTGGAGATGGGTTCTCTTGACAAATCCTCATGACGAACGAGCAGATATCTCCTCTTGAGGTAATCACCGGCTACGTTGACCATATTGTTTATGTTTGCCTGTGCTTTGCAGATCTTGGCAATAATGGAACCATTTGTGGCTGTGTCATGTTCCTTAAGCACAATGGGATCATCAACACTGAGTTCAAAGTATTTCCTCGAAAATACTATCGCCCTGGGGTCTCTAACAAGGTGGATGATCCGAAGATCAAGGGCTGGATCTCGAAAAAGTGGAAGTAGAACAGAATAGTCTAGGATTCGTACTGTCTTCATGACCCTGTGACTGTAAGTGTCACATGCCTTTGCCATTTCATCGAAGGTGGATTTCTGACACAGTTGGTAACATTTTGACCGGTTATAGCCCTCAGATGGTAGAGGATGTGAGCAAGATGGTGGTGAACACAAAGCTCGACTTTCTGCAAAGAATGACAGGCTGGAGATGTACTGGCGATCACCCATAACGTAATCTTGTAATGGAGCAACATCACAGGTGAAAAGTGAGTGAATGAGGTCTCTGACTGCATAGTGAAGAAGTGTGGCTCCTTCATTTCTGAATCTCATCCAGACTGAATGTCCTGGTTCAAAGAGATAAAAAACATCGGGGTGGTGGTTGAAGATCTGCCCGATGAAGGAAGAGCCAGAACGCCAAGAAGAGACAATGAGAACATGGACAGGTGCCTTCTTTGTTTCATCGGAATTTGGCAACTTTGAGACAGGACGGACTTTGTACAGCTGGTATGAAAAGAAAATGATGTATAAAAGTACACAGAAGTAGAAGACCGAACGGATGGACATGCTGTCGAGAATCCTAAAAACATAAAGGTGAGAGGTCAGTGAAGAGTGAGGGATAGGAAATATGAAGGGTTTCCACATTTCATAAAACTAAACCTTAAAATAAATAAGGAATATTAGAAATATCTCTAAGGCTTTGTTCACATCGGCAATCTTTTCTGTACTGTTATGGTTCCTACAAGCTAGCCTCGCCTTCAGAAATGCTGGAACACAGACAGAAATTTGGTGTATGCAAAAATAAGTCAGTGAGAACCGTCAAGAAGCATTGGGTCTTAAAATGTTATCCATCGAGATATGGAAGGCCTGACAGAAAAGTAACAAAGCCCCCCCAAAATATCAATGGGGAATGAAGAGGCATCAAACATATGAATGATATAGATAAAATCATAAGTAAGAGAGGATGGTGGACAGCGTCTTCTTACCTTCTCGAAGATGAGCCGAGTGAGGAGCCCAAGTGAAGATTCTTCAATGAGTCTTTCCATCTTCTAGAGCCACACATTTTTTTATTTTCCATTGACAAAAAAGGGGTTACACATCATTGAGAACTTGAGCCTATAAACATGTCAGAAAAGCTGGAACATTTCCTCGTATAACATTGAAAACAATTAGAACGATGAAAAACAATCAACAAACAGAACAGATCGCTGTGGGAGATGAAATCCAAATTTACGATCTACAGTGACCAATTATTCTGCCTCGTAGAGCGGAACCCGACATTCTGGAGAAGAACCTGTTCACAGCTTGGAAGAGATGAGGAATAAACAAACACTTGGAGGAAGCTCCTAACAGATTTCCTTCAAATATTAGATATGTGCCAATTAGTCAGCTTAAAATTCAAGGTGTGGTTAAAAGTCCTTCTGGATTATGTGACGCCTCTACAACCCGACACATCTATTATCATAACCACATAGTGTTATTTTAAGGTGCTCAATACCCTGTTGAGATTTTTGGGTCATTCTGGTCTTCTTTCAACTGTTCGGTCATACTTTAGCATTGAGGAGGGACTGTGGGGTAGGTGAGGTACAAATACTTACCCCTATGATAATGTGTGGTACATAGGGAGTATATGGTGTGAAGGACCTCAAGCTGAAAAAGAGAAAGGGATTCTCCGGGACGTAGACAACTTATGGCTTAGGAGAGTCAACCAATGATTGATCTATGAGTGTCCTACTTCCAGGACCCTTGCCGGTCTGCAACATGAAGGAAACTTCCCAACTCTAAACAAGAGGAACATGGCACTCACCGGAGCTTCTGGTCTTCTCTGTCATGATCAGAGATGGACCTGAGGTCAAACCCCTATCCATAACGGTACCAGGTACTGCGTAAAAAACTTATATTGGCCACATTTACGTAAACAGCGCAGTCAGGAACGTTACTGATGTCACCACTCATCAGAGTCGTCGGGTCTCACGGAGCGCAGTGTGAACCGGGAGTGGCTGCTGCTCAAAGTAATGGTGCGTTTGCGAAATGCATAAAAAAACTAAAGAATCTGCAGATATGTAGAATGCTGTGACGGGGGTGGTTGGGAAATGTGACTGTAAGTCAGTAGTAAGATCCAGCATGGTGAATGCATTATGTGATGACAGGTGATATTACACCGACGTTGGGCCGCACCCATACGCAATGGCTCCCATAGTAATTTCTCTGTGACCACGAGTCTATTCGTGTCACATTTTGCAGCACTTCTCATCTAGACATTCTTTACATTTGCTTTTTTATGTTTAATTTTTGATCCTCATGTCATACTCCTCTACAGAAGTTTCTGCATTTGAGGTACAGACTCAATATATTTTGGGTGTGATGGTTTATATAGCATGTTGACTGGCACACCTCTGCAATTTTGGAATGCTGCCTATGCTCTTATGAGACTCTTTTACCTAATTAAGAATTAAGATTCTTATTTTCTTTAATTTCAACCTCAACGTGTGCCAATTTTTTTCTATTCTGCAACTCTGCCACTGAAGGCTGTCCTCAGACTCGTGTGCTGTCTTTTGGCTTGTGCGGTATCCTCCAGCTCTTGCAGTATCCTCAGGCACTTGGGGTCTTTTTGAGCACGTCATGTTCTTTAGATCATGGGATATCGTCAGACTTACGTGATGTCCTTGGACTCATGGGGTATTCATGGACTTGTATGATATCCTTAGGATTGTAATGTGTCCTCCTAATCATGAGGTGCCCTCAGGACTATTGGATTTCATCAAACTCATTTGGGAAATTCAGGCTCGTAGGGTGTCCTTAGTCTTGGGCTCATGGGATATCTTTGAGCTTAAGCGATAAGTTTAGACAAATAAGATGTCTTCGGGTTTCTGTGGTGTCCTCAGTTTCATAAGGATTCCTCGTCCTTGTGATGCGTCCTTACACTCATGTAGAGACCTCAGACTTGTAGGCTGTCCTTGGGCCCATTGGGTGACCTCAGACTTGTAAGATGTCTTTGGGCTTGTGTAGTGTTCTCAGCCTCATATGGTATCTTTGGTCTTTTTTAGTATCCTTGGGCTCTTGGAGCGACATTGGACTTGTGGGATAACAGCATGCTTGTAGGGTATCCTTGGGTTCATTGTATGATCTCTGATTTGTAAGATATCATTTGTCTTGAGGGATAACCTCTGGTTTATAGGATGTCCTTTGTCTTGGGAAGTGTCCTCAGGTTCCTGAGGTGTTCTCGGGATTGTAGGATAGACATGTGTGGTGTGCTCAGGCATATGGTGTGACCTCAGACTTTTTGGGTGTCTTCAGGATTGGGTTGTGTCGCTAGCCTCAACTGGTGACTTCAGACTTGTAGAGCGTCCTCAGGCTTGTGTGGTGTACTCAGGCTCATGGATTGACCTTAGACTTGCAGGGGCTGGGGGTCAAATTCCCTTGGGCCGGTCCCTCACCAGCTGTTTCAAGTTGCCCAGCTTTTTGCTGCATTAGAAACCGGGTGCCAGCTCTGTACATATACACTTGTACAAGTGCCATCCGGCTGCATCCCAGTACAGCAGACACACCACACTCTGTACACTGTGTGGGCTGCATCTGCGGATCTCACCTCACGAGCGTGCCTGCCTGCTCCGGCGGCTGGAGAGGAGCTGGTGAGCAGGCTGGAGATCACCATGAGGCAGACAGGAGGTGAAGAGTGAGGAGGGGACAGGACCAGGTTCACCCCTTGGTATTTTCACGATGGTATCTCTCTGCAGTCGCTCTGTTTGAAGCACATGGCTATTTACTGCAACAGCTGAACCTTCACACAGATCAGGTTGTGCTGTCAGTAGACGTCATCACCTCGAGCACCACCAGATCTGTCTGTAAGTTCAGTCTGCAGCAATAACTCATAGAGAGGGTCTGATAGAGGCTGGAGACAGGAGTGATCCTCAGCCTGGCTCCAGGACATCATATATAATATATACCATGTTTCTCCAAAAATAAGACAGGGTCTTATATTATGTTTTGCTCCGAAAGATGGACAAGGGCTTATTTTCAGGGGATGTCTTTTTTTTTCCATGAACAGCAATCCACATTTATTCAGATATAGTCATATTGCATTATGGAACATCAACGTAACTCTCAAAACCCTGTGTCTGTCAATCTAGAACAAGAATAATGAAGGCAGCGCTCGGAGCTAGTGATATCAGACCTTTATTGGCCCTTACTGTGAGTTAGGAACATTTCAATCCCTAAGGATCTTTCTCAAGCCAAGACAAGGTTCTACATATAAAATACATAGAAGCATAATGTGATGTCCTGGCAGGTGACGGTGGAGGATCAGTCAGTGCATATAACACTGTATATCTGTGCACAGTATAACACATCCAGTGTACACATTGTTATATATCATCTCATATCTATAGCCACAGAATGGTATATACTAATCTGAATGCTGCACACACATCGGATGGTCAGAGGTGTAACCAGAGTCCTATGGGCCCCGATGCAAAATTTGAACTAAGGCCCCAACCAGCATATTAGTCAGATCTATGGGTCCCTGTAATAATGTGCTGCCCTGTAATAATATACTCGTCCAGGGCCCAGTATGTAATAATGTTCCTCGTCCTGGGCCCTGTATGTAATAATGTTCCCTGTCCTGGACCCTGCATGTAATATTTTTCCCCATCCTGGGCTCTGTGTGTAATAATGTTCCCCGTCCTGGGTCCAGTATGTAATAATGTTCCCTGTCCTGGATTCTGTATGTAATAATGTTCCCCATCCTGGGCCCTGTATGTAATAATGTTCTCTGTCCTGGGCCCTGTATGTAATAATGTTCCCCATCCTGGGTCCAGTATGTAATAATGTTCTCTGTCCTGGGCTCTGTATGTAATAATGTTCCCCATCCTGGGCCCTGTATGTAATAATGTTCTCTGTCCTGGATTCTGTATGTAATAATGTTCCCCATCCTGGGCCCTGTATGTAATAATGTTCTCTGTCCTGGGCCCTGTATGTAATAATGTTCTCTGTCCTGGGCCCTGTATGTAATATTGTTCCCCGTCCTGGGTCCAGTATGTAATAATGTTCTCTGTCCTGGGCCCTGTATGTAATAATGTTCTCTGTCCTGGATTCTGTATGTAATAATGTTCCCCATCCTGGGCCCTGTATGTAATAATGTTCTCTGTCCTGGATTCTGTATGTAATAATGTTCCCCATCCTGGGTCCAGTATGTAATAATGTTCTCTGTCCTGGGCCCTGTATGTAATAATGTTCCCCATCCTGGGCCCTGTATGTAATAATGTTCTCTGTCCTGGATTCTGTATGTAATAATGTTCCCCATCCTGGGTCCAGTATGTAATAATGTTCTCTGTCCTGGGCTCTGTATGTAATAATGTTCCCCATCCTGGGCCCTGTATGTAATAATGTTCTCTGTCCTGGGCTCTGTATGTAATATTGTTCCACGTCCTGGATTCTGTATGTAATAATGTTCCCCATCCTGGGCCCTGTATGTAATAATGTTCTCTGTCCTGGATTCTGTATGTAATAATGTTCCCCATCCTGGGTCCAGTATGTAATAATGTTCTCTGTCTTGGGCCCTGTATGTAATATTGTTCCCCGTCCTGGGTCCAGTATGTAATAATGTTCCCTGTCCTGGGTCCAGTATGTAATAATGTTCCCTGTCCTGGGCCCTGTATGTAATAATGTTCCCTGTCCTGGGCCCTGTATGTAATAATGTTCCCTGTCCTGGGCCCTGTATGTAATAATGTTCCACGTCCTGGGCCCAGTATGTAATAATGTTCCCTGTCCTGGGCCCTGTATGTAATAATGTTCCCTGTCCTGGGCCCTGTATGTAATAATGTTCCCTGTCCTGGGCCCTGTATGTAATATTGTTCCACGTCCTGGGCCCAGTATGTAATAATGTTCCCTGTCCTGGGTTCTGTATGTAATGATGTTCCCTGTCCTGGGCCCAGTATGTAATAATGTTCCCCGTCCTGGGCCCTGTATGTAATAATGTTCCCCGTCCTGGGCCCTGTATGTAATATTGTTCCACGTCCTGGGCCCAGTATGTAATAATGTTCCCTGTCCTGGGTTCTGTATGTAATGATGTTCCCTGTCCTGGGCCCAGTATGTAATAATGTTCCCCGTCCTGAGCCCTGTATGTAATAATGTTCCCTGTCCGGAGCCCTGGGCTGTATGTAATAATGTTCCCTGCCCTGAGCCCTGTATGTAATATTGTTCCCCGTCCTGGGCCATGTATGTAATAATGTTCCCTGTCCTGGGACCTGTATGTAAAATGTTCCCTGTCCTGAGCCCTGTATGTAATAATGTTCCCTGTCCTGAGCCCTGTATGTAATAATGTTCCCTGTCCTGAGCCCTGTATGTAATAATGTTCCCTGTCCTGGACCCTGTATGTAATATTGTTCCCCGTCCTGGGCCCTATATGTAATAATATTCCCTGTCCTGGCCCAAGCTTGTGAGATGACCTCAGGCTTGTGTGCTGTCCTCAGGGTCATGGAGTGTCCTCATACTTGTAGGGAGTCCTAAGGCTGGTGGGATGATCTCAGACTTGTGTGTTGTCCTCAGGGTCATGGAGTGTCCTCAGACTTGTTAGGTATCCTCAAGCTTGTGAGATAACCTCAGGCTTGTTTGCTGTCCTCGGGGTCATGGATAGTCCTCAGGCTTGTAGCGTGTCCTCAGGCTGGTGGGATGACCTCTGACTTGTGTGCTGTCCTTGGGGTCATGGAGTGTCCTCAGGCTTGTAGCGTGTCCTCAGGCTGGTGGGATGACCTCAGTCTTGTGTGGTTTCCTTGGGGTCATGGTGTTTCTTCAGACTTGTAGGGAGTCCTCAGGCTGGTGGGATGACCACAGGCTTGTGTACTGTCCTCGGGGTCATGGAGTATGTCCTCAGGCTGGAGGGATGACCTCAGGCACATAGGGTGTTCTTGGGTTCATCAATCTGAGGTCACATTTAAGGCCCATTTACACACAACGATATCGCTAACGATATGTCGTCAGGGTCATGGAATTCATGACGCACATCCAGTGTCGTTAGCGACGTCGTTGCGTGTAACAGCTCCGAGCGAGTGTTAACGATCAAAAATACTCACCTAATCATTGATCGTTGACATGTCGTTCATTTTCAAAATCTCGTTGGTCGTTGTGGACTTCGGTTTTTTGTCGTTCCTGAGGCAGCACACATCGCTACGTGTGACACCCTGGGAACGACAAACAACAGCTTACCTGCGTCCTCCGGCAACGAGGTGGGCGTGTCGTTAATCTGGCTGGTCTCCACCCCTCTTCTTCTATTGGTCGGCCGCTGTGTGACGTCGTTGTTACGGCGCATAAACCTCCCCTTTAACAAAGAGGTTGTTCGCCGGCCACAGCGACATCGCTAGGAAGGTAAGTATGTGTCACAGGTGTTAGCGATATTGTGCGTCACGGGCAGCGATTTGCCCGTGACGCACAAACGACGGGGACGGGTGCGCTCGCTAGCGATATCGTAGCGTGTAAATGGGCCTTTAGTTTTATAAATCACAGACCTCGGATGCCGTGTACGCAGCATTACCATGTGGGAGATCCTAATTTCACGGACATATTTAGGGACATGTATTGCTATCACAGGACGTGTATCTGCAAAGAAATTTACTGATCTGAATTCTAGAATGTAATTTGATAAGGATAAAGACAATATAATCTGGATGATGCATAAACGCTTCACATGAGGGTGGATAAAAATATGTGAAAAATCCGGATATTCTAAGAAGTTTCGTCACGCTTTGCCCTTAATACTAATCAATAAATGTGAACACCTTGGCCTTCAACTATTAAGTATTCACGCCTCTTTGTTTTTCTTTACTATTTTTGCGAATTAGCATAATGATCACCATACACTGAACTCCACAAACTAACTCATCCCAATTACCCATCTCTTGTATTGGCCACACAGGGTTTCACCATCACCTGCCACGCCTAGGAGACCACCACTCAGAAATGGCTGGTTATTGCTTAAGTACAAAGAGATGAGTAACCCAAGGGACTTGAGGGATTTAACCCTAGAAAACCAAGAATATCCACGTTTTGTCTATCCCAGGAAAAGTCCCACCTCCAGACCACCAGGGGTAGTAACCTCTTCACTGAACTAGAACACCAATACCTTTCCCTGCTCTAGTCCACCAATGATATAAACCTCTTCAAACCTCCGGGGAATGTAATCCTTTCACCACCGCAGACCACCATGGGTATTATTATTATTATTATTTATTATTATAGCGCCATTTATTCCATGGCGCTTTACAAGTGAGAGAGGGTATACGTACAACAATCATTAACAGTACAAAACAGACTGGTACAGGAGGAGAGAGGACCCTGCCCGCGAGGGCTCACAGTCTACAGGAGGAGAGAGGACCCTGCCCGCGAGGGCTCACAGTCTACAGGAGGAGAGAGGAGCCTGCCCGCGAGGGCTCACAGTCTACAGGAGGAGAGAGGAGCCTGCCCGCGAGGGCTCACAGTCTACAGGAGGAGAGAGGACCCTGCCCGCGAGGGCTCACAGTCTACAGGGGGAGAGAGGACCCTGCCCGCGAGGGCTTACAGCCTACAGGAGGAGAGAGGACCCTGCCCGCGAGGGCTTACAGCCTACAGGAGGAGAGAGGACCCTGCCCGCGAGGGCTCACAGTCTACAGGAGGAGAGAGGACCCTGCCCGCGAGGGCTCACAGTCTACAGGAGGAGAGAGGACCCTGCCCGCGAGGGCTCACAGTCTACAGGAGGAGAGAGGAGCCTGCCCGCGAGGGCTCACAGTCTACAGGAGGAGAGAGGAGCCTGCCCGCGAGGGCTCACAGTCTACAGGGGGAGAGAGGAGCCTGCCCGCGAGGGCTCACAGTCTACAGGGGGAGAGAGGAGCCTGCCCGCAAGGGCTCACAGTCTACAGGGGGAGAGAGGACCCTGCCCGCGAGGGCTCATAGTCTACAGGAGGAGAAAGCGAAGTAAACTGTGGAGAGAAAAAGCGCAATAGGGTCTTACCCGGTATATATCCGGGGAAAAATAAAGATAAAGGGAATGTACTCACCTCAAGTAGTTGTGACAGTCACAACTACTATGAAGCTGCACATCAAACTTAGATAATAGTATAATGCCTCAAGCATATGGACAAATATTGGAATATACAATGAAAAATGCTACTTGCTAATTTGAACATGTGAATAATGAATTGCATACCTGCCATGAATATTAGGAAAAAGGAGATATTTAGCAATCGCATTGATCAATGTAACTGTGCAGCCTTATCTGTATATAGTATGTAATTTTTGACTTGCACTCAGTATATATATATTAGTGCTCACTTCAGTTATCCTATTCAGTTATATGTAGTTTTTTTCTGAATGTGAACACAGCTCCGCTCCTTTCGGCCATGTTTTTTCCATCTCCTATATAAGAAAGTCCTTAGTTACCCCTCTCCACCCATAGCAGTTTTTAATTGCAATGAGATGACACACAGTTAGGGTCACAGAGCTAGGGACCCCAATATAGAGATATGCCTTGACGAGGCCTTGGGGCTCAGTTACATTGATCAATGCGATTGCTAAATATCTCCTTTTTCCTAATATTCATGGCAGGTATGCAATTCATTATTCACATGTTCAAATTAGCAAGTAGCATTTTTCATTGTATATTCCAATATTTGTCCATATGCTTGAGGCATTATACTATTATCTAAGTTTGATGTGCAGCCTTATCTGTATATAGTATGTAATTTTTGGCTTGCACTCAGTATATATATATTAGTGCTCACTTCAGTTATCCTATTCAGTTATATGTAGTTTTTTTCTGAATGTGAACACAGCTCCGCCCCTTTCGGCCATGTTTTTTCCATCTCCTATATAAGAAAGTCCTTAGTTACCCCTCTCCACCCATAGCAGTTTTTAATTGCAATGAGATGACACACAGTTAGGGTCACAGAGCTAGGGACCCCAATATAGAGATATGCCTTGACGAGGCCTTGGGGCTCAGTTACATTGATCAATGCGATTGCTAAATATCTCCTTTTTCCTAATATTCATAGCAGGTATGCAATTCATTATTCACATGTTCAAATTAGCAAGTAGCATTTTTCATTGTATATTCCAATATTTGTCCATATGCTTGAGGCATTATACTATTATCTAAGTTTGATGTGCAGCCTTATCCGTATATAGTATGTAATTTTTGGCTTGCACTCAGTATATATATATTAGTGCTCACTTCAGTTATCCTATTCAGTTACAACTACTATGAAAGCTTATGTTGTAGAGATGAAATCTGCTGCAGCCCCCGTGGTTGATAGCAGAGAACAATAGAGAAGGGGTTTATGCCGCGCTATTCATCAGGAAGGAGGACAAAGAGATGGTCAATGTTCCTTTATTGTAGCTTGTGTCTACGCGTTTCAGGAGCTCTGCTCCCTTCATCAGGACATACAGCACAAAAAAAACATATCTGCAGTTGATCCTAGGATCCCAGCATAAATACAACACAGAAAAAAGAAAAAAATGTCAATGTGATAACATCAGTAGGCTGCAAAATGAACATAGAGCAACCGGCTGTCTGTTGATCTTGGGGGCAGAGCTTATGTCCCAGGACCGGCAGGGAAGAGGGAGGGGGCCATAGATCTACACTCTATATCCCCGTATATCACCTCAACAAATTCGTATATAGACTATTTTGGTCTATTAATCAGCAGATATGATATAGCCAAAAAAAGGGGCACAAATTAAATTCAAAGAACACGAGGGCTCACAGTCTACAGGAGGAGAGAGGACCCTGCCCGCGAGGGCTCACAGTCTACAGGAGGAGAGAGGACCCTGCCCGCGAGGGCTCACAGTCTACAGGAGGAGAGAGGACCCTGCCCGCGAGGGCTCACAGTCTACAGGAGGAGAGAGGACCCTGCCCGCGAGGGCTCACAGTCTACAGGAGGAGAGAGGACCCTGCCCGCGAGGGCTCACAGTCTACAGGAGGAGAGAGGACCCTGCCCGCGAGGGCTCACAGTCTATAGGAGGAGAGAGGATTCAGCCCGCGAGGGCTCACAGTCTATAGGGAATGGGTGATGGTACAATAGGTGAGGACAGAGCTGGTTGCGCAGTGGTCTACTGGACTGAGGGCTATTAATATTCTTACCACTCTAGCCCACCTGGGAAAGTAATTTATTTTATTCACTAATATACCAACATTAATTTGTACAGGGCTTTCCAGACATCATCACCACTGTGCCCATTGGGGCTCACAATCTAAATTCCCTATCATGAGGTCTTTGGAGTTTTGGAGGAAACCGGAGACCTCAGAGGAAACCCATGCAAACACGAGAACATACAAACTCCTTGTGATTTGATCCCAGGATCCTAGCTCTGTAAAACAAAACAGTGCTAACCACTGAGCCACTTTGCTCAGTGCTCACAGTTCCCATTTATTATTCCAATCTACAGGAATATTAACTACTGAGCCATAAAAAAAAAGCTTTTTGCACCATTCTAGAAGAGAAGGAATTTTAATCTGATAAACAACCTAGATCATCGCGCATATTTAAGGCATTATTCCCTTAGACATCCCCTTGTTTGTTAGAGGGTCTCTTGACTATCTATAGATTATTTGTCACACTAATTTAACCTGTTTGTGAATTTGACAGCAGGTACTTAGGGCCGCCACAGGAGAAATGAAGAATTGCACAATATCCACTGAAAAAAAATGAGAAAACAAGACCACCTGAAAGAGCAACAGGCGAAACATCCTAGAATAAGTGTTATTAATCCACATAAATCCTAGACCACCAGGGATATTAACATAGAGAACAAAGATCTGAGGGGCAAATAAAAGAAGGCGCCAAAAGATCAAAGAGATACGAAGAAAGTTTCAACCAAGAGAGGGAATGTTGAAAGACGCCAACAGGAACAAACGAACTGAGCCAGAACAGATGGAAAGATGGAAAGAATACATGGAGCACTTCTATAAGAAACTGAGAGTGGAAATGATAGCGATCTAAACATCTTAAAAAGATGAAGTCGTTACTGTGATAAAGCTTCTGTAAAAAAAAACAAAGCACCTGGATGTGACAAAATTCCAATAGATCTAATAAAGTCTTCTGAAGCCGCAGTTGATGTCATCACTCGCCTGTGTTAACAGGTATGGACAACTGGTAAATCGCCCAAGGACTACAGAAGATCGGTGTTTATTCCTATTTCGAAGAAGTGAGATGCCACCAGCTGTGGAAACTACCGGACTATTGTGCTCCTACCTCATTCCAGAAAAATGTTACTGAAGATCCTACAAAGATGGCTACAGCCTTACTGTGTGAAAGAGCGGCCAGAGGAACGAGCAGGACTCCAAAAAGGCAGAGGAACAGGAGATGTAACTGCTGACATTAGATGGATGATGAAAAAAGCCAAGAATATAACATGGAGATCTATTTCTGCTTCATTGACTAAAGCAAAGCCTTAACTGTGTTGATCACCAGAAACTTTGGAATACCATGAAGGATAAGAGCTGCCAGGTACAATCTAGACACATCTGTAACGGACGGTGACAAACTAAAAGTTGTAAAGGACTTCACTCGGATCAATGATCACTCAAGATGCAGCAACGACACCGGAAGTCAATAGGAGAATCGCTATGGGCAAATTAACAATGAAGTCACTGGACAAGGTCCTCAAATCAAGGAACATTTCACTGCTGATGAATACACGGCTTGTACATAGTCTGGTCTCGGCTCGTACATAGTCTGGTCTTTTCTGTAGCCACATATGGATGCAAAACCTGGACGATAAAGAAAAAAGACAGAAGAAGAATCAACACCTTTAAAATGTGGTGCTGGAGAAGGATATTATCAATACCATGGATGGCAAGAAGGACAAACAAATCAATTCTGGAACAAATCAAGCCAGACATGTCATTGGAAGCAAGGACCACCAAGCTACGACTTGCGTACTTTGAACACATCATATGACAAGAACAATCAATGGAGAAGGACATCATGGCTGGAAGAATAAAAGGAACAAGGTGAAGAGGAAGAGCAGCAACTTGATGGCTTGATACTATCAAGATAGCAATAGAGAAGACCCTGGTGGGCCTATCTTGGCGGAGAAGACCCTTTTTGGCCTATCTAGACGGAGAAGACCCTGCTGGCCCTATCTAGGCGGAGAAGACCCTGGTCAGTCTATCTAGACGGAGAAGACCCTGGTGAGCCTATCTTAGCGGAGAAGACCCTGGTGGGCCTATCTAGGTGAAGACCCTGGCGAGACTATCTAGGTGGATAAGACTCTGGTGGCCCTATCTAGGCAGACAAGATACCAGGGTGGTCCCATCTAGGCTCCACAAGAGGGCTCTTCCTACAAAGCATTCATCCATCAAATCGCTCAAGATCAAGCTGAAGGCCGCTAAATAATAATAATATAATCACCAGGGACAATATAGTTAATATCTTGACCTTATGGTAGCGCAGTAGGGAAGGTGCCATCAGGAATGGAGCCAAGGATGAGCGGTCAGGGGGACACGTCCTGACGTCAGGTGCAGTTTATTTTTGACCCCTGATTCACCATTGTTGATTATGTATCAGTGTTAATTAAGTTCCTTTCTATAAACTAATTATTACTTATCGCCTTAAGATCTTTATGAATTAAAATTCCTTGGCATCGTTTAATTTAATTATTGCAAAATTGAGATGATTTTAGTCAAATCTGATGGATGACTCATATGGGCGGTTGTATATTATAGTTTCCAGTAGCGCTCATTCAGTCCTCGATTATATAGATATGGAAATAAGGCTTCTCATCACAGGAGTTTTCCAGGACCTTCACAGCGCACCGTCCTGGAATCGCGCCCTCCACGTAGGAACAATTAATTTTAACTTTGAGGGATCCAAAAAAATTAGCTCGTTTTGTCATGTCCCCTGACCTCTAGTGATCAGCTGCAATCAGGGTGGGAACCTCTTAGCAAGTGTTCAATTTCCCCACAGCGCCACCGCAGGTGACATTAGGTACTACTGTTTTTGGAAGGTTACCAAACTTTTTAAATTCCATTTCTTGCAAAGTAAAAAAAAAAATGGCAAATGTCTTTAAATCTTTACACAGTTAAAAAAATGAAAAATTATGTTAGTGTGCTCGTTACTCGAGGCAAGCAATTTCTGAAGCTCGGGTGATCGTCTCAAGTAATGAGCACAATGGAAGTCAAAGAGAGGCCGTACTGGGCCCAGCCTTAAAAGGGAGGCCAACATGACTGGGTTAGGACGGGAATTAAAGTGGGAACAAGCGATTGGGGTTAGGCAGGAGTTAAAGATATTTAGAGGGGGTGGAAATAGAGGATTTTGAATTGTGCATTGTGGGTGTAGTTAGTGGGAGCAGGAACAAGAAGGGGTTTATAAGGGCTGGTCAGTTAGTGGGGTCATCCATTTTGGGCACAGAAAACGGAACACTTTCCCACCCACCCTCCCAATTTTTCTTTTCTTGTCATAGCAGCATAGCGAAGGGGAGGAGGGTCCTCGAAGTTGGAATTTGGGGTTTGTGGCGGAACGGTGGGGAGGGAACCCGTTAGCTTCTGGACCCCTCATGTGGACTCTTTATATGCTGGCGGGTGGAAGAATCCTGTGGTAGGCCTGGTGGGCCGCGGGATGGGGGCTTGTGTTCAGATGAGGCCAGGTTGTTGGTTAACTGGTGCCTCTGAGCCGGTGCTTGAGCGGCTGGGGGTAAAGCATCAGTCTGGCTACAGTTTGGGTAGAATACCCATCGGCAGGTTTTTGGGGCTTCGAGGACCACCCTCCGGTTCTGTTGAGTATATTTCTGTTATTTATGTTGTTTTTGTTACAATAAAAGGCTGCTGTGGCCAATAAAATCCATATTAATGTGCAGTCTGTTTATTTCAGGGAAGGTAAAGGTGGGGGGGTTTATTTAAAGTTTTCATTAATGACTCGACCATACCCGTGGTCATGAGAAATTCGAGCATTATTTCCTGTAGACCCTCCCGGGAGAGCTGGGAAGGGCCTGGAAATAACTGAAATGGATGAAAATCGCATGGGGAAGACGCCTGGACGCATATCTGACTCCCAAGTCGCTCCTGTTGTCAATGTTGTCAGAGAGATCCGTCACTTTTACTTACTGGCATAGGAGGTGGAGGAAACCTTGATGGAACTATGGCCCAAAATTCTAGATGTCAGGAGCACGTGTGCCGGCCCAGGCTCTAACTCGGTTCCAGCTGCAAAAAGGTTTGTCCTTCGTGGTCAGCGAGTCCTGTACCGATGTCCTGCTATTATTTTAGAAGGGCATTGTAGGATGCCTGATCTCTGCTATCTGTAATTTACTCATTTGGAAAACCCTTGTTCCTAAATACAAGCTGTGCTTTACTTACTCTCCCCAGGTCCAGCACCGAGTCTTGACCACTGCTGCTCCCAATGTCTGTGATTATCTGCAGCACTGACCACACATCAACAGGGCTGCAGCCAATCAATGAGCACCTAGGCTTTCCCTAATTTAACAGCTGCTAAGCAGAGTGATTGGCTGCAGCGCTGCCAACGTGTTATTAGCTCCTCAAACAAGAACAGACATCGGGAGCAGCGGCGGAGACTCAGGGCCGGACCTGTGGCGGGAAAGTAAAGAACTGTTTGTTTTTAAACAAACTGCAGCCCGGGTACAGGGGTTTCCTGAAAACAAAAACCTTCTTTAAGAGCTGCATACGAGGGCGAACATTCAGCTAAAATGCACTGCAGCTCAGAGACCTGTCAGCTACCAAAGAGTCATGGAAGTTTGGAAGAATTTTTTTTTATGTGTTAGAACAGCAGCAGAACAGGTACATATATACCAGGAAGGGGCGCAAGATGGGGACATATATACCAGGAAGGGGCCCAAGATGGGGACATATATACCAGCATACCAGGAAGGCTAACATATTTACCAAGATGGGGGACATATATACCAGGATGGGGGACATATATACTAGGATGGGGGACATATATACCAGGATGGGCAACATATACACCAAGATGGGAGACACATACATCTGGATGGGGCTCGGCATGGGGGACATATATACCAGGATGGGGGACATATATATACTAGATTGGAGGACATATACACTAGGAAGGAGTACAAGATGGGGGACATATATACTAGGAATAGGCATAGGATAGGGGACATATATACCAGATTGGGGGAAATATACCATGATGGGAAACATATACCTAAGATGGGGACATATATACCAGGATGGGGCTCACAATAGAAGACATACCAGGATGGGAGACATACTGTATGTACCAGATTGGGGGACATATACACTAGGAAGGAGTCTAAGATGGGGGACATATATACTAGGAAGAGGCACAGGATAGGGGACATATATACCAGATTGGAAGAAATATACCATGATGGGAAACATATATACCAGGATGGGGCCCACAATGGGGGACATATATACCAGGATGGGGGAGTTATTTACCAGGAAGAAACCCAGGATGGGACAATATCTACCAGCATGTGTGGCATACAGGATGGGCCCAAGATCGGGGGACATATATAGCAGATTGGAGGACATATACAACAGGAAGGAGTCCAGGATGAGGGCCATACATCCTAGAAAGAGGCCCAGGATAGGGGACATACAGTATATACCAGATTGGGGGACATATATACCAGGAAGGGGTCCATGATGGGAGACATTTATACTATGATGAGGGATATATATCCACAAGGGGCTTAGGATGGGGATGTAGATACTAGAATGGGTTAAATATATACCATGAAGGGGCCCAGTATGGGGACATATTTGCCATGATGGGAGACATGTATATCATGAAAGGGTTGAGGATAGAGACATGAATACCACGATGGGGGACATCTATACCATGAAGGGGTCCTGGATGGGGGACATTAGTACATAATGAGGGGGGGGGGGGCAGCACATATTTCTTTATAGGGTTTAGAATGCTACAAGGGCCCATAAATCTGACTTACATGCAGGTGGGAGCCCAGGTCGAAATCTTGAACCAGGGCTCATGGGACTCTACTTACATCACTGGGCATAACCATAATGTACAAACGTTATGGTAACTTGAAAGTGAAAGGGGGAGTATGGACATCTGGACTTGAGAAGGGGTCATAATAGAAAAATCACATTGCATGTACTCAATACTCTATGCGCTCAATGCCAAGCAGATGCTGCAAAGACAAATTCATTGAGATTAATACATTGGACTCGGTGTAAATTAGCTGTTAGGTCTTGACCATGAGGTTCAACTTCTGACCAGTCTGTAGCTAATTTCATCCAGGAAACTTAATAGAGCAGCGTTCGACACTATTTAGGGGAGTAAAAAGGAAGGAGGCCATGATGGAAACCCAAATATAGTCAATGTGGAAGCAGATCCAGCACCGCGGTCCGATGAACCTAGAGCTTTCAGGAGGTTGAGGCTGAGGTCTTGCCGCCATGTGGAAAAGGGAAAAATAAAATAAAGAGTTTGTGCCGCCAGTTGGCATGTTCGGCTGTGGTATGGCTGGCTCTGCTGGAGGTCCCAGGAATGAGGTGGTGGTGCACAGTGCCGGAGGTTGTCCTCTCGCCACCCCAACTAGGGCTGGGTCATGGGGATGGTGAGGTCGGGATGGTGCAGCAGAGAATAATTCAACCAGAGACACGACAGGAGCTTTTACTTTTTACTTGAGCTCTGTGGAACCTTCCAGACCATTCCTCACAGCCTTCACAATGATGGTGGCTCTTCCTGCCGCTACTTCCCTACCTGGGAATACCGTAGGTGTCTTGAAATCCTGGGATTTTCAAGACAAGAACAATCACTTCTGGCAAGCAGGTGACTTGAATCCTGAAGGAAAACTCACTATTTCTTCTAGAAGTTTCCAGACTCAAACATGTCACTGAGCTCCCAGGAAATTCACTACGCCTTATAAAAAGGCTAATAGCAGTCTCTCAGTTTGCCACTGACATTGAAAGTCCTGGTGTCCTAGGGACTGATACCTGCAAATGTGTAGCTGCCCCTCCAGGGGTTTTATCAATCACCTCAGGACAGGACCGTCTCCATGTTACCTCCTCTCACTCCTTCACCCCGGCTGCAACTCCAGCTCTCACTGAATTTACCTCAGACCTAAGCTCCTCCCCCTCTCCTTCTAGGGCTCGCACATGTTGGTTTTATCTCAAGTGAACGGCCCCAGTAAGGGAGCGTGGGCGAATGTGTGTATGTGGTGACCGGCCCCAGTAAGGGAGTGTGGGCGAATGTGTGTATGCGGTGAACGGCCCCAGTAAGGGAACGTGGGCGAATGTGTGTATGTGGTGACCGGTCCCAGTAAGGGAGTGTGGGCAAATGTGTGTATGTGGTGACCGGCCCCAGTAAGGGAGTGTGGGCGAATGTGTGTATGTGGTGACCGGCCCCAGTAATGGAGTGTGGGCGAATGTGTGTATGTGGTGACCGGCCCCAGTAAGGGAGCGTGGGCGAATGTGTGTATGTGGTGACCGGCCCCAGTAAGGGAGTGTGGGCGAATGTGTGTATGTGGTGACCGGCCCCAGTAAGGGAGTGTGGGCGAATGTGTGTATGTGGTGACCGGCCCCAGTAAGGGAGTGTGGGGGAATGTGTGTATGCGGTGAACGGCCCCAGTAAGGGAGTATGGGCGAATGTGTGTATGCGGTGAACGGCCCCAGTAAGGGAGCGTGGGCGAATGTGTGTATGTGGTGACCGGCCCCAGTAAGGGAGTGTGGGCGAATGTGTGTATGTGGTGACCGGCCCCAGTAAGGGAGTGTGGGGGAATGTGTGTATGTGGTGACCGGCCCCAGTAAGGGAGTGTGGGGGAATGTGTGTATGTGGTGACCGGCCCCAGTAAGGGAGTGTGGGGGAATGTGTGTATGCGGTGAACGGCCCCAGTAAGGGAGCGTGGGCGAATGTGTGTATGTGGTGACCGGCCCCAGTAAGGGAGTGTGGGCGAATGTGTGTATGTGGTGACCGGCCCCAGTAAGGGAGTGTGGGGGAATGTGTGTATGCGGTGACCGGCCCCAGTAAGGGAGTGTGGGCGAATGTGTGTATGTGGTGACCGGCCCCAGTAATGGAGTGTGGGCGAATGTGTGTATGTGGTGACCGGCCCCAGTAAGGGAGCGTGGGCGAATGTGTGTATGTGGTGACCGGCCCCAGAAAGGGAGCGTGGGCGAATGTGTGGCATGTTCGGCTGTGGTATGGCTGGCTCTGCTGGAGGTCCCAGGAATGAGGTGGTGGTGCACAGTGCCGGAGGTTGTCCTCTCGCCACCCCAACTAGGGCTGGGTCATGGGGATGGTGAGGTCGGGATGGTGCAGCAGAGAATAATTCAACCAGAGACACGACAGGAGCTTTTACTTTTTACTTGAGCTCTGTGGAACCTTCCAGACCATTCCTCACAGCCTTCACAATGATGGTGGCTCTTCCTGCCGCTACTTCCCTACCTGGGAATACCGTAGGTGTCTTGAAATCCTGGGATTTTCAAGACAAGAACAATCACTTCTGGCAAGCAGGTGACTTGAATCCTGAAGGAAAACTCACTATTTCTTCTAGAAGTTTCCAGACTCAAACATGTCACTGAGCTCCCAGGAAATTCACTACGCCTTATAAAAAGGCTAATAGCAGTCTCTCAGTTTGCCACTGACATTGAAAGTCCTGGTGTCCTAGGGACTGATACCTGCAAATGTGTAGCTGCCCCTCCAGGGGTTTTATCAATCACCTCAGGACAGGACCGTCTCCATGTTACCTCCTCTCACTCCTTCACCCCGGCTGCAACTCCAGCTCTCACTGAATTTACCTCAGACCTAAGCTCCTCCCCCTCTCCTTCTAGGGCTCGCACATGTTGGTTTTATCTCAAGTGAACGGCCCCAGTAAGGGAGCGTGGGCGAATGTGTGTATGTGGTGACCGGCCCCAGTAAGGGAGTGTGGGCGAATGTGTGTATGCGGTGAACGGCCCCAGTAAGGGAACGTGGGCGAATGTGTGTATGTGGTGACCGGTCCCAGTAAGGGAGTGTGGGCAAATGTGTGTATGTGGTGACCGGCCCCAGTAAGGGAGTGTGGGCGAATGTGTGTATGTGGTGACCGGCCCCAGTAATGGAGTGTGGGCGAATGTGTGTATGTGGTGACCGGCCCCAGTAAGGGAGCGTGGGCGAATGTGTGTATGTGGTGACCGGCCCCAGTAAGGGAGTGTGGGCGAATGTGTGTATGTGGTGACCGGCCCCAGTAAGGGAGTGTGGGGGAATGTGTGTATGTGGTGACCGGCCCCAGTAAGGGAGTGTGGGGGAATGTGTGTATGCGGTGAACGGCCCCAGTAAGGGAGCGTGGGCGAATGTGTGTATGTGGTGACCGGCCCCAGTAAGGGAGTGTGGGCGAATGTGTGTATGTGGTGACCGGCCCCAGTAAGGGAGTGTGGGGGAATGTGTGTATGCGGTGAACGGCCCCAGTAAGGGAGTATGGGCGAATGTGTGTATGCGGTGAACGGCCCCAGTAAGGGAGCGTGGGCGAATGTGTGTATGTGGTGACCGGCCCCAGTAAGGGAGTGTGGGCGAATGTGTGTATGTGGTGACCGGCCCCAGTAAGGGAGTGTGGGGGAATGTGTGTATGTGGTGACCGGCCCCAGAAAGGGAGCGTGGGCGAATGTGTGTATGTGGTGACCAGCCCCAGTAAGGGAGCGTGGGCGAATGTGTGTATGTGGTGACCGGCTACAGTAAGGGAGTGTGGGCGAATGTGTGTATGTGGTGACCGGCCCCAGAAAGGGAGTGTGGGCGAATGTGTGTATGTGGTGACCGGCCCCAGTAATGGAGTGTGGGCAAATGTGTGTATGTGGTGACCGGCCCCAGTAATGGAGTGTGGGCAAATGTGTGTATGCGGTGACTGGCCCCAGTAAGGGAGTGTGGGGGAATGTGTGTATGTGGTGACCGGCCCCAGTAAGGGAGCGTGGGCGAATGTGTGTATGTGGTGACCGGCCCCAGTAATGGAGTGTGGGGGAATGTGTGTATGTGGTGACCGGCCCCAGTAAGGGAGCGTGGGCGAATGTGTGTATGTGGTGACCGGCCCCAGTAAGGGAGCGTGGGCGAATGTGTGTATGTGGTGACCGGCCCCAGTAAGGGAGTGTGGGGGAATGTGTGTATGTGGTGACCGGCCCCAGTAAGGGAGTGTGGGGGAATGTGCGTATGTGGTGATCGGCCCCAGTAAGGGAGTGTGGGCGAATGTGTGTATGTGGTGACCGGCCCCAGTAAGGGAGCGTGGGCGAATGTGTGTATGTGGTGACCGGCCCCAGTAAGGGAGCGTGGGCAAATGTGTGTATGTGGTGACCGGCCCCAGTAAGGGAGTGTGGGGGAATGTGTGTATGTGGTGACCGGCCCCAGTAAGGGAGTGTGGGCAAATGTGTGTATGCGGTGAACGGCCCCAGTAAGGGAGCATGGGCGAATGTGTGTATGCGGTGAACGGCCCCAGTAAGGGAGCGTGGGCAAATGTGTGTATGCGGTGACCGGCCCCAGTAAGGGAGTGTAGGCAAATGTGTGTATGTGGTGACCGGCCCCAGTAAGGGAGTGTGGGCAAATGTGTGTATGTGGTGAACAGCCCCAGTAAGGGAGTGTGGGCAAATGTGTGTATGTGGTGACCGGCCCCAGTAAGGGAGTATGGGCAAATGTGTGTATATGGTGACCGCCGGCCCCAGTAAGGGAGTGCGGGCAAATGTGTGTATGCGGTGAACGGCCCCAGTAAGGGAGTGCGGGCAAATGTGTGTATGCGGTGAACGGCCCCAGTAAGGGAGTGTGGGCAAATGTGTGTATGCGGTGACCGGCCCCAGTAAGGGAGTGTGGGCAAATGTGTGTATGTGGTGACCGGCCCCAGTAAGGGAGTGTGGGCAAATGTGTGTATGTGGTGAACGGCCCCAGTAAGGGAGTGTGGGCAAATGTGTGTATGTGGTGACCGGCCCCAGTAAGGGAGTATGGGCAAATGTGTGTATATGGTGACCGCCGGCCCCAGTAAGGGAGTGCGGGCAAATGTGTGTATGCGGTGAACGGCCCCAGTAAGGGAGTGTGGGCGAATGTGTGTATGCGGTGAACGGCCCCAGTAAGGGAGCGTGGGCAAATGTGTGTATGCGGTGACCGGCCCCAGTAAGGGAGTGTAGGCAAATGTGTGTATGTGGTGACCGGCCCCAGTAAGGGAGTGTGGGCAAATGTGTGTATGTGGTGAACAGCCCCAGTAAGGGAGTGTGGGCAAATGTGTGTATGTGGTGACCGGCCCCAGTAAGGGAGTATGGGCAAATGTGTGTATATGGTGACCGCCGGCCCCAGTAAGGGAGTGCGGGCAAATGTGTGTATGCGGTGAACGGCCCCAGTAAGGGAGTGCGGGCAAATGTGTGTATGCGGTGAACGGCCCCAGTAAGGGAGTGTGGGCAAATGTGTGTATGCGGTGACCGGCCCCAGTAAGGGAGTGTGGGCAAATGTGTGTATGTGGTGACCGGCCCCAGTAAGGGAGTGTGGGCAAATGTGTGTATGTGGTGAACGGCCCCAGTAAGGGAGTGTGGGCAAATGTGTGTATGTGGTGACCGGCCCCAGTAAGGGAGTATGGGCAAATGTGTGTATATGGTGACCGCCGGCCCCAGTAAGGGAGTGCGGGCAAATGTGTGTATGCGGTGAACGGCCCCAGTAAGGGAGTGTGGGCGAATGTGTGTATGTGGTGACCGGCCCCAGTAATGGAGTGTGGGCAAATGTGTGTATGTGGTGACCGGCCCCAGTAAGGGAGTGTGGGTGAATGTGTGTATGTGGTGACCGGCCCCAGTAATGGAGTGTGGGCAAATGTGTGTATGTGGTGACCGGCCCCAGTAATGGAGTGTGGGCAAATGTGTGTATGTGGTGACCGGCCCCAGTAAGGGAGTGTGGGTGAATGTGTGTATGCGGTGACCGGCCCCAGTAAGGGAGTGTGGGGGAATGTGTGTATGTGGTGACCGGCCCCAGTAAGGGAGTGTGGGCGAATGTGTGTATGTGGTGACTGGCCCCAGTAAGGGAGTGTGGATAAATGTGTGTATGTGGTGACCGGCCCCAGAAAGGGAGTGTGGGCGAATGTGTGTATGTGGTGACTGGCCCCAGTAAGGGAGTGTGGGCGAATGTGTGTATGCGGTGACCGGCCCCAGTAAGGGAGTGTGGGCGAATGTGTGTATGTGGTGACTGGCCCCAGTAAGGGAGTGTGGGTGAATGTGTGTATGTGGTGACCGGCCCCAGTAAGGGAGTGTGGGCGAATGTGTGTATGTGGTGACTGGCCCCAGTAAGGGAGTGTGGGTGAATGTGTGTATGTGGTGACCGGCCCCAGTAAGGGAGTGTGGGCAAATGTGTGTATGTGGTGAACGGCCCCAGTAAGGGAGTGTGGGCGAATGTGTGTATGTGGTGACCGGCCCCAGTAATGGAGTGTGGGCAAATGTGTGTATGTGGTGAACAGCCCCAGTAAGGGAGTGTGGGCAAATGTGTGTATGCGGTGTCCGGCCCCAGTAAGGGAGTGTGGGCGAATGTGTGTATGTGGTGACTGGCCCCAGTAAGGGAGTGTGGGCGAATGTGTGTATGTGGTGACTGGCCCCAGTAAGGGAGTGTGGGTGAATGTGTGTATGTGGTGACCGGCCCCAGTAAGGGAGTGTGGGTGAATGTGTGTATGTGGTGACCGGCCCCAGTAAGGGAGCGTGGGCGAATGTGTGTATGTGGTGACCGGCCCCAGTAAGGGAGTGTGGGCGAATGTGTGTATGTGGTGACTGGCCCCAGTAAGGGAGTGTGGGTGAATGTGTGTATGTGGTGACCGGCCCCAGTAAGGGAGTGTGGGCAAATGTGTGTATGTGGTGAACGGCCCCAGTAAGGGAGTGTGGGCGAATGTGTGTATGTGGTGACCGGCCCCAGTAATGGAGTGTGGGTGAATGTGTGTATGTGGTGACCGGCCCCAGTAAGGGAGTGTGGGCGAATGTGTGTATGTGGTGACCGGCCCCAGTAATGGAGTGGGGGGGAATGTGTGTATGTGGTGACCAGCCCCAGTAAGGGAGTGTGGGCGAATGTGTGTATGTGGTGACCGGCCCCAGTAATGGAGTGTGGGTGAATGTGTGTATGTGGTGACCGGCCCCAGTAAGGGAGTGTGGGCGAATGTGTGTATGTGGTGACCGGCCCCAGTAAGGGAGTGTGGGTGAATGTGTGTATGTGGTGACCGGCCCCAGTAAGGGAGTGTGGGTGAATGTGTGTATGTGGTGACCAGCCCCAGTAAGGGAGTGTGGGCAAATGTGTGTATGCAGTGAACAGCAGAGAAACCAGTATCTCATTATAGCTAACAAGTTATACAGATGGAAATGCACATGCAGCCATTATTGCGGTGAATAGGCGCAGGGCGCCACACTCCAGTGTTTCAGCTCGTAGAGCGTTGTTTACACTGGATACCATTGTTTCTGGACGTTTGTGCCTCCATTGCTCCCTGTAGCTGCCGCTCTCTCTCCCCATTATCTGGGCTGCGGCTCAGCCATTCATTATTACACTCCGGTAATTATATCCGGCCATTCATTATTACACTCCGGTAATTATATCCGGCTATTCATCATTATTACAGTCTGACATAAATATACAATTACCGATATAAGGACATTAAGGAATCTATCCCAGGGTCATTACCACCAGGGAACACATTAGGACAATATGACCTACTAAGCCCCTCAGTCACACACAGTATATCACAAAAGTGAGTACACCCCTCACATGTTTGTAAATATCTCATTATATCTTTTCACGGAAGATCTGGCCCTGTGATACAATGTGCAGTGTCAGTGCGCAGCTTGTGTAACAGTGTACATTTGGTGCCCTCTAAATAACTCCACACACAAAAGTGAGTACACCCCTAAGGGATAATGGGGTGTACTCACTTTTGTGATATACTGTATTAGAAGATCCCAGTGACCCTTGAACTATGTGCAGACGTTTATGCATTAGTATCCGTATTACAAGGCCGAGTTGTTATATCACTCATCAATATCCGATCGATGGGGTCTGCACAGATCCGTTCAATGTCTAGCGGACACTACCGGAAGTAATATCAATTGCTGGGTGGGGGTGCCGGGTGTCAGACCCCCATTAATCTGCCTGGTGAAGGCCAAGCCTATGTGCAGCATCATGTTACTCTGAAATGCCCAAATATTGTATCTGCGCTTTACTTTGAATAGAAACATTAATGAAAGGTTTTAGGTTCTAAGCTGCTACCGCAATGCTTGTGCCATGTGGACAGGGGCGGAACGATCGCGGTCGCAGGGATCGCAACTGCGCCTGGGCCAAGGGGTGCAGAGGGCCCACGACCCCAGCCCCTGCTTCTGCTGGATGTGCGTCTGAGGTAAAGATGGTTAACCTCGGGGAGATCAACATCCACCACCGCGGAGACACCATCACGTTTCTCAGCGCTGGCAGGAAACTAGAAAGGTGTTTAACCGGGAAGGAACAACCACGGGAAGGGCAGCCTCCAGTCAATGAGACCGCCTATGCCAAACATGGTATCCATCCACAGACAGCTGTTTTGGGGTATTTGCCCCTCATCAGTGTGGAGTAGGAAACTGGCTAGTGGGAGCAATGCCTAGTAGAAGACTACATAGGTAAGGATGGTTAACCTCGGAGAGATCAACATCCAACACCGCGGAGACACCATCACGTGTTTCTCAACGCAGGGACACTAGAATGCCGCGGAGACACCATCACATGTTTCCTACTCCACACTGATGAGGGGCAAATGTTTTGGTATAGGCGGTTTCCTTGAGTGATGGTGTCTCCGCGGCATTCTTGTTTGTATATTTCCCAGGGGGCATTGCTCTAGAATCACTGCGTTGAGAAACACGTGATGGTGTCTCCGCAGTGTGGATGTTGATCTCCCTAAGGTCAACCATCCTTACCTATGTAGTCTTCTACTAGGCAATGCTCCCACTAGCCAGTTTCCTACTCCACACTGATGAGGGGCAAATACCCCAAAATAGCTGTCTGTGGATGGATACCATGTTTGTCATGGCATGTGGATGTCCATGGCAATGATGTCATGCGTTGCAATAGCACAGACAACAATGAAAGCTGCCGGCCACTGAGCGCTGGCAGCACAGGAGGACACTGCACGACATGGAAGCCGGGGACGGTGAGTACATTGTTGTTGTTTTTTGCAATAGACAGAAATGGAAACATATTTACCATGATGGGGACATATATACCAGGAGGGGGGCAGTACATACCAGAAGGGGTCAAGCAGGGCGACAGTATACACCAGGAGGGGGACAGTATATACCAAGAGGGGCCAGTATATACCAGGAGGGCTCCAGGAGGGTGACACTAGATGCGAGGAGGGAGAAAGTATATACCAGGAGGGGTCCAGCAGGGCGACAGTATACACCAGGATGGCCCCAGGAGGAGGACAGTATAGTCCAGGAGGGGCCCAGGATGGTGACATGTATACCAAGATGGGGACATTTTTACCAGGATGGGGTTATACACCAGGTTGTGGGCTAGAATGCGGAACATATAAACTAAGATGGGGGTCATTTATGTCAGGATGGGGGACATACCAGGATGGGGGTATAGATACCAGGATTGGGGGCATATATACCAGGATGGGGGCATACATACCAGGATGGAGGACATACCAGGATGGGGGGCATATATACCAGGATGGGGGACATACCAGGATGGGGGGCATATATACCAGGATGGGGGCATATATACCAGGATGGGGGCATACATACCAGGATGGGGGGCATATATACCAGGATGGGGGACATACCAGGATGGGGGGCATATATACCAGGATGGGGGACATACCAGGATGGGGGCATACATACCAGGATGGGGGCATACATACCAGGATGGGGGGCATATATACCAGGATGGGGGCATACATACCAGGATGGGGGCATACATACCAGGATGGGGCGCATATATACCAGGATGGGTGGGCATACATACCAGGATGGGGGCATACATACCAGGATGGGGGACATACCAGGATGGGGCGCATATATACCAGGATGGGTGGGCATACATACCAGGATGGGAGACATGAGAACAGGGTCGGGGACATTACTACATAATGGGGGGGAAGGAGCAACTCGTATGTCTTTATAGGATTTAGAATGCTAAATGTATACATACATCTGACCAACATAAGGGGGGCCAAGGTCCAAATTTTGCACCAGGGCCCATCGAGCTCTAGTTAGGGCACTGCATGTGGCTGTTCCTCCGGCAGGACAGGATTGGCTGCAGTCACTTTGCAGTCTGGTGCCTTCCCAATGTCAGGAGGTGCAAGTGAGGACGAGCCGGTGAAACCTATGCGTGACGCGGGCCGTGTGCTGGCGAGTGCGGTGCGAGGCTCAGAAGGTCGTGATTTATAGAGGTGTATAATTAACGCGGTATAATTTCCCCTTCAGGTTGATCCCTGATTATACGGTGGAATCAGTCAGCATGGAGCGCAGTAATTCATGCCTTGCATGTCGTCATGGCCCGATGCTGGGATGAGTTATTGATTTTGTGACACTTTGTTGGGAAATGTTTGCACACCCCAAGCACTGGATTTGGTAACAGGAGGTGGGTGCGTGTTCTCGTCCTCCGCTCAGTTCATTGTCTAGGGGACTGCTGTGCGGTACTCTGCAGTCTTATAGACAATGAATGGAGCAGAGGCCGAGCACCTAATCTGCATTCTGAATGGCACCGAAGAGCCCCTATTCTAGTGATCAGCAAAATATACAGTATATATATATATATACATCCAAAAGATAAGGAAAAACTTGAATTTTTGGAACAGCCCTTTAAGGGATTGCATAAATATTGGTTCCCCAATTTTAATTATTATTAGACTATGTACATTTTGCCAAGAGAACTTTCTGATGACCTGCGGGCCTTCCAGAAAAGGTGCAGTATTATAGTAGTTATATTCTTGTACATAGGGGCAGTATTATAGTAGTTATATTCTTGTACATAGGAGCAGTATTATAGTAGTTATATTCTTGTACATAGGGGCAGTATTATAGTAGTTATATTCCTGTACATAGGGGCAGTATTATAGTAGTTATATTCTTGTATATAGGGGGCAGTATTATAGTAGTTATATTCTTGTATATAGGGAGCAGTATTATAGTAGTTATATTCTTGTACATAGGGGCAGTATTATAGTAGTTATATTCTTGTATATAGGTGGCAGTATTATAGTAGTTATATTCTTGTATATAGGGAGCAGTATTATAGTAGTTATATTCTTGTACATAGGAGCAGTATTATAGTAGTTATATTCTTGTACATAGGGGCAGTATTATAGTAGTTATATTCTTGCATATAGGGGGCAGTATTATAGTAGTTACATTCTTGTACATAGGGGGCAGTATTATAGTAGTTATATTCTTGTATATAGGGGCAGTATTATAGTAGTTATATTCTTGTACATAGGGGCAGTATTATAGTAGTTATATTCTTGTATATAGGGGCAGTATTATAGTAGTTATATTCTTGTACATAGGGGCAGTATTATAGTAGTTATATTCTTGTATATAGGGAGCAGTATTATAGTAGTTATATTCTTGTATATAGGAGCAGTATTATAGTAGTTATATTCTTGCATATAGGAGCAGTATTATAGTAGTTATATTCTTGTACATAGGAGCAGTATTATAGTAGTTATATTCTTGTACATAGGGGCAGTATTATAGTAGTTATATTCTTGTACATAGGGGCAGTATTATAGTAGTTATATTCTTGTACATAGGGGCAGTATTATAGTAGTTATATTCTTGTATATAGGGGGCAGTATTATAGTAGTTATATTCTTGTATATAGGAGCAGTATTATAGTAGTTATATTCTTGCATATAGGAGCAGTATTATAGTAGTTATATTCTTGTACATAGGAGCAGTATTATAGTAGTTATATTCTTGTATATAGGAGCAGTATTTTAGTAGTTATATTCTTGTACATAGGAGCAATATTATAGTAGTTATATTCTTGTACATAGGGGCAGTATTATAGTAGTTATATTCTTGTATATAGTAGCAGTATTATAGTAGTTATATTCTTGTACATAGGGGCAGTATTATAGTAGTTATATTCTTGTATATAGTAGCAGTATTATAGTAGTTATATTCTTGTATATAGTAGCAGTATTATAGTAGTTATATTCTTGTACATAGGGGCAGTATTATAGTAGTTATATTCTTGTACATAGGAGCAGTATTATAGTAGTTATATTCTTGTACATAGGGGCAGTATTATAGTAGTTATATTCTTGTATATAGTAGCAGTATTATAGTAGTTATATTCTTGTACATAGGAGCAGTATTATAGTAGTTATATTCTTGTATATAGGGGCAGTATTATAGTAGTTATATTCTTGTACATAGGGGCAGTATTATAGTAGTTATATTCTTGTACATAGGAGCAGTATTATAGTAGTTATATTCTTGTACATAGGAGCAGTATTATAGTAGTTATATTCTTGTACATAGGGGCAGTATTATAGTAGTTATATTCTTGTACATAGGGGCAGTATTATAGTAGTTATATTCTTGTACATAGGGGCAGTATTATAGTGGTTATATTCTTGTACATAGGAGCAGTATTATAGTAGTTATATTCTTGTACATAGGGGCAGTATTATAGTAGTTATATTCTTGTACATAGGAGCAGTATTATAGTAGTTATATTCTTGTACATAGGGGCAGTATTATAGTAGTTATATTCTTGTACATAGGGGCAGTATTATAGTAGTTATATTCTTGTACATAGGGGGCAGTATTATAGTAGTTATATTCTTGTACATAGGGGCAGTATTATAGTAGTTATATTCTTGTACATAGGGGCAGTATTATAGTAGTTATATTCTTGTACATAGGGGGCAGTATTATAGTAGTTATATTCTTGTACATAGGGGCAGTATTATAGTAATTATATTCTTGTACATAGGAGGCAGTATTATAGTAGTTATATTCTTGTACATAGGAGGCAGTATTATAGTAGTTATATTCTTGTAAATAGGGGCAGTATAATAGTAGTTATATTCTTGTACATAGGATATAGGGGCAGTATTATAGTAGTTATATTCTTGTACATAGGAGCAGTATTATAGTAGTTATATTCTTGTACATAGGGGCAGTATTATAGTAGTTAAATTCTTGTACATAAGGGGCAGTATTATAGTAGTTATATTCTTGTACATAGGCAGTATTATAGTAGTTATATTCTGGTACATAGGAGGCAGTATTATAGTAGTTATATTCTTGTATATAGGATATAGGGGCAGTATTATAGTAGTTATATTCTTGTATATAGGGGCAGTATTATAGTGGTTATATTCTTGTACATAGGGGCAGTATTATAGTAGTTATATTCTTGTACATAGGAGCAGTATTATAGTAGTTATATTCTTGTACATAGGGGCAGTATTATAGTAGTTATATTCTTGTACATAGGGGCAGTATTATAGTGGTTATATTCTTGTACATAGGGGCAGTATTATAGTAGTTATATTCTTGTACATAGGAGGCAGTATTATAGTAGTTATATTCTTGTACATAGGAGGCAGTATTATAGTAGTTATATTCTTGTAAATAGGGGCAGTATTATAGTAGTTATATTCTTGTACATAGGATATAGGGGCAGTATTATAGTAGTTATATTCTTGTACATAGGAGCAGTATTATAGTAGTTATATTCTTGTACATAGGGGCAGTATTATAGTAGTTAAATTCTTGTACATAAGGGGAAGTATTATAGTAGTTATATTCTTGTACATAGGCAGTATTATAGTAGTTATATTCTGGTACATAGGAGGCAGTATTATAGTAGTTATATTCTTGTATATAGGATATAGGGGCAGTATTATAGTAGTTATATTCTTGTACATAGGGGCAGTATTATAGTGGTTATATTCTTGTACATAGGGGCAGTATTATAGTAGTTATATTCTGGTACATAGGAGCTGTATTATAGTAGTTATATTCTGGTACATAGGAGCAGTATTATAGTAGTTATATTCTTGTATATAGGACGCAGTATTATAGTAGTTATATTCTTGTACATAGGGGCAGTATTATATTAGTTATATTCTTGTACATGGGAGCAGTATTATAGTAGTTATATTCTGGTACATAGGAGCAGTATTATAGTAGTTATATTCTTGTATATAGGGGCAGTATTATAGTAGTTATATTCTTGTACATAGGGGCAGTATTATAGTAGTTATATTCTTGTACATAGGGGGCAGTATTATAGTAGTTATATTCTTGTACATAGGGGCAGTATTATAGTAGTTATATTCTTGTACATAGGGGCAGTATTATAGTAGTTATATTCTTGTACATAGGGGGCAGTATTATAGTAGTTATATTCTTGTACATAGGGGCAGTATTATAGTAATTATATTCTTGTACATAGGAGGCAGTATTATAGTAGTTATATTCTTGTACATAGGAGGCAGTATTATAGTAGTTATATTCTTGTAAATAGGGGCAGTATAATAGTAGTTATATTCTTGTACATAGGATATAGGGGCAGTATTATAGTAGTTATATTCTTGTACATAGGAGCAGTATTATAGTAGTTATATTCTTGTACATAGGGGCAGTATTATAGTAGTTAAATTCTTGTACATAAGGGGCAGTATTATAGTAGTTATATTCTTGTACATAGGCAGTATTATAGTAGTTATATTCTGGTACATAGGAGGCAGTATTATAGTAGTTATATTCTTGTATATAGGATATAGGGGCAGTATTATAGTAGTTATATTCTTGTATATAGGGGCAGTATTATAGTGGTTATATTCTTGTACATAGGGGCAGTATTATAGTAGTTATATTCTTGTACATAGGAGCAGTATTATAGTAGTTATATTCTTGTACATAGGGGCAGTATTATAGTAGTTATATTCTTGTACATAGGGGCAGTATTATAGTAGTTATATTCTTGTACATAGGGGCAGTATTATAGTGGTTATATTCTTGTACATAGGGGCAGTATTATAGTAGTTATATTCTTGTACATAGGAGGCAGTATTATAGTAGTTATATTCTTGTACATAGGAGGCAGTATTATAGTAGTTATATTCTTGTAAATAGGGGCAGTATTATAGTAGTTATATTCTTGTACATAGGATATAGGGGCAGTATTATAGTAGTTATATTCTTGTACATAGGAGCAGTATTATAGTAGTTATATTCTTGTACATAGGGGCAGTATTATAGTAGTTAAATTCTTGTACATAAGGGGAAGTATTATAGTAGTTATATTCTTGTACATAGGCAGTATTATAGTAGTTATATTCTGGTACATAGGAGGCAGTATTATAGTAGTTATATTCTTGTATATAGGATATAGGGGCAGTATTATAGTAGTTATATTCTTGTACATAGGGGCAGTATTATAGTGGTTATATTCTTGTACATAGGGGCAGTATTATAGTAGTTATATTCTGGTACATAGGAGCTGTATTATAGTAGTTATATTCTGGTACATAGGAGCAGTATTATAGTAGTTATATTCTTGTATATAGGACGCAGTATTATAGTAGTTATATTCTTGTACATAGGGGCAGTATTATATTAGTTATATTCTTGTACATGGGAGCAGTATTATAGTAGTTATATTCTGGTACATAGGAGCAGTATTATAGTAGTTATATTCTTGTATATAGGGGAGCAGTATTATAGTAGTTATATTCTCGTATATAAGGGCAGTATTATAGTAGTTATATTCTTGTACATAGGAGCAGTATTATAGTAGTTATATTCTTGTACATAGGGGAGCAGTATTACAGTAGTTATATTCTTGTACATAGGGGGCAGTATTATAGTATATTCTTGTACATAGGGGGCAGTATTATAGTAGTTATATTGTTGTATATAAGGGCAGTATTATAGTAGTTATATTCTTGTACATAGGGGGCAGTATTATAGTATATTCTTGTACATAGGAGGCAGTAGAGCAGCAGTACATTAAATGTGCAACTTCCATTTCATTCAAATGGGTAATATCCCCCTTTTTCTGTCGGTCGGGGGTCCCTGGGTCACTGACCATGTATTAGCTTCCATACTTCTATATCTGTGACTGTAACATTCTAATTTATGTGTTCACGTGTAACTTTTCACTGTTTTTCTCTTTCACCAGGAGAACGTTTGTGTTTCTTTCCTTCTCATTTTATTTGACGTTATTAGCAGTAATGAGGATGATGATTCATACATTTGTGTAATCCTTAATTATTGGATCCTTTCTCAATCCCGGCAGCTATTGTTATCCTATTACTCACTGTGTAATTTACAGAGAGAGGAGAACACGCAACACGGAAAGGAGGAGACGTTCCTCAGCATCTGTGATCGTCGTCACCATGAACTGTGGAATGGGAAATAGTTCAGGAATGAAGAAGTGCTGATACACGAGGGCTAGTGAAGGCGGTGTCACGCTGGGCACAGGGAAGTACCAAGGGAACGGCGAAAGGGAAGGGAAACCCTGCATACAGGGAAGATGGAAGATTGTGACCCCCTGACCGAACCTACCTCTGTTCCCTGGGGTCCCTCACCACCATAGATAGGTTCCGTACCTATGTGCTGAGCAGGATACCTGACCTTAGCTATCCCTAGTGCTGAGCCCTAAAAAGGGAGCGGATGGGATGAGATTTTCGTCAACCCCACTAAACACTAGAGAAAACACAAGGAGGACACACGGGGGAGAAGGCATGAACTACTTATCTACAGATGACTCAGGTAGAAATTCAGCAACGATACCACAGATGAGTGCAAGCCACCTGCTTGCAACCAGGGTTTGCATGAACTGAATAATATCACCAGCACCAGTCCAAGGAAGGAAGGGGTATTTAAACACCAAAATAATACTGATGATCAGCAGCTGGGTGGAAACGATCTCCTGCTGGGTCCAAAAGGAGAGATGAATCCAGCAGGAAAGCTACCTAATGCCATGAATACTCACAGCAGGAACAATGGAAAGTCAGGGAGCATTCTGCGCAGCCAAACACTGTGACCTTCTATGGCCTGAAACCACATGACTGTCTCTCACCAGTGACAGGTGGCTTGTAGGAGGTTGTTTGCGGCTCAGTAATGAGCTTGTGCCTGGGCTTCTTATCCACCAGTGAGATTAAGTGGCTATTATATCGTTACTATGCTATACACAATGCGCAATTCATGATTCACGAAGCTTATGATGTGGAGCCACCGATTTTTGCTATTACTGTGGAGTAACATAAAAAAACAATAAGTTTTTAATCAACATTGTTCAATAAACAAACACAAAACACAAATCAGGGACAATTGCAAAAAAATAAATTACACCATGATACATTTCTGGTACGTTGGATGGAAAATTAGCAACGACCTCGTCATTATATTCCGCAGACGCCAATTTTTCAACCGTATAATTACAAATATTCTCTGGCGGACATTTTTCCACATCTCTTCTTAGAAATAACATTCTTTTGATGGGAGCTGAAGGAATTTGAGGTTAAAGGGAACCTATCACTTGTCCTTCTAAACTAAAACTATTACCTTAAGCAGCGCCTGTGCTGCATTCTATAAAAGTTGCACGTTACCCCCTGCCCTCCCTTGTAGACCCCACAAATACCTTTGTAAAATCTCCTACCGTATAAGTAAATTGTCCTGTCTGGTCTGATGGGCGTCCTAATTTGCACCTCCTGTCCCTCCTTTTGCCATCCTCCTGTGCTGAATGATATGGCGCCATCCACGTAGACGGGCAAAATCTCGACATATTCCCGGCTCGCGCAGGCGCACTTCACTCTATGATTTCTCTACGCAGGCGCAAGATTTTGCCCAGCGATATGGACGAAGCTGGTGACGTCATTTACATCACCGGGCAAAATCTCGTGCCTGCGCAGAGAAATCGCCGGTTCGCTCAGGCACAGCTATGTTTTCGGCTCTGTTCATAATAGGGCAGAGTGAAGTGTGCCTGCATGAGCCGGGAATATGATAACATTTTGCCCGACAACGTGAATGGCGCCCAAGGTGCGCAGGAAGACGGTTAGAGGAGGGACTGGAGGCGCATCGGACGAAACAATTTCCATAGACAGCGGGAGATTTTATAAAGGTATTTGTGGGGTCTACAGGAGAGGTCAAAGGGGTAACGTGCACCTTTATAGAATGTAGCACAGGTGCTAGTTTTAGTTTAGAAGGCCAAAATCTGCTGACGTCTTCCCTTTAAGGCTCACATTAGCGGGGCTCAAAGTATCTGGAAGTTTTCAAATCATTTTCAGATAAACTAGTGATAGCTTCAATAAATAACAGTTCTTCTAAATATAAAACGAGCAGTCATCTTTATACAACGACTACAAGAAATGCATTGACCCCACGTGAATATATTTTACTTCTTCAGAGTATTTTTTATAATAATATAAAGGTTTCTTTCAGAAATTTTTCAGTTTTTTCTCTTCTTGGGTTAATTCTGTCGAAGACCAATCCTTATTTAATACTTCAAGATCCAAATTTTCCTGGTCTTTCTTGCTTCTTACCGGCAAATAACCAAACACTCTCATGGCTTCCTTGCACATTCGTTGAACTTGGTGGACGAAATGAAAATCGGCATCCGTTCTCCATTTCTCGATAACCTTGGAGGACACCCTTGAGAAGGGCATGAATTGTTGAGGGCCTCCAATCTCTTTGTGGGTGATGTTATGCATCCATTGCTCCATGTCTCTAGTTATTTTAAGCTCAGCAAAATCAAACATTTGTCTCATGGTTTCAACCGGGTATCTGGCCAAATCCTCATGACGGATGGCCATATAGCGACCGTTCAAGACCTTAGATGACCTGGCCAGTTGATTAATGTCAGTCTGAGCTTTACAAATCTTTGCCATGATGTCGTTCATTGTAATATTCTTGTTCTTAGAAACACCTTCATTTTTAAGTAAAATTCGATTCTCAATATTAAGGACGAAGCTCCTCCTTGATAAGGCAACTGCTCGAGGGTCCCTCACCAGATGAATAATCCGTAGATTGAGATTGGGGTCCCGCAAAAGTGGAAGAAGGATGGAAAGATCCAGGATCCTAACGGTTTTCATCACCACGTGAGAATACATCCGACACACACTTGATACTTTACCCATAGAAGAGTTTACACATCGGAGAAAACAGTGTTGCCGGATATAGCCCTCAGATGGGATATAGGCAGTGCAAGCTGGAGGGGTGCAAAGAGCTCGACTTTCCGCAAAGAACCCAATCTCTGAAATGTACTTTCCTCCCTTTGGAAGGTAATGGTGGAGGGGGGAGATATCACATGTGAAGAGAGAATGGAGGAGATCCCTCACAGCGTAATGCAGAAGCTCTGAACTTTCTTTCTGAAATTTCATCCAGACGGCATGACCAGGCTCAAAAAGGTAGAAGACATCCTCATGGTGGTTGAAGATCTGCCCAAGGAACGAAGATCCGGACCTCCAAGAAGAGACGATGAGGACGTGGACGGGCTTTGCTTTGGAAAAAGAGATGGAAGAAGAACAAGAGGATTCGCTGAAGAGGAATTGGGAAACGTAGAAGACTGAAAAAGACATAAAAAGTAATAAAAATACGAAATGAAAGCGAAGAGGCATTGTGGTGGGAGAGTCAAAGGATCACAGAAAGCAGAAAAAGGAGGACATCAATAGTTAAAGTAACTTCTCCCAAGAAGTCATTGACAAAGAAATCACTAAAAAAGAGGAAGGGAATGGAGAAGAAGACAAGTTATAAAAATTCAGGGAGAAAAAAAACCCACAAAAACATAAAACACAGATTTAGCAAACTAAAACCACCAAAATGTTAACTAATATTAGAAAAGAAAACCCAAAAAAATAATTCTGAAGTAAATATTTTTCTATGAAGATACATGACCGTACCTTGTGGAGCTTTTATGGTGGCAGCTGCATCGTGTCCTGCCTGACCGGACAATAAATGAGGATTGCAGTTTTTCATTAACTAGAGATAGCAAAAAGGTCCATAAAATCTGCTGTTACGTCACACTACGATTCTTATCACTCGCCGTGTTCTTCGGACCTCCTTCTTTGTCTTGTTTGTTTCTTGGAAAGAAATAATTCAGGGGGATAAGATTCTTGAAAGCTTCAGTCCTAACCGAGCAAAGTTGTGCGCTTTTCATTAGATATGAGGTCACAAGAATGTGATGAGATAGTGATCACGGTTATCAAAATAGAAGGGGAACTTGAACTTACAAATACAGTATGTCCTCCGGTGGCTCTAATGTAGGTGTGAAGGACTCAGGGACGTCCCCAGATGATGTGACATCGCGAGCCCTCCTGATGGCTTCTTGTCTACTAAAAAAATGCAATAAAATGTAATTAAAAATATACAGTTTATCCTTCCAAAACAAACAGCTCAATCAACTATTCTAAGGCCAGAATCACCCGGCCTGGCCGCACACTCCCCTGACAGGAGCGGGTCGGTTGCATGTATCTCTATGCAGCTCAGATGCTCCTGTATGCCTGGTGTGCGGCCATGCCGGGTTCTACCATGAGAGACTCGCGCGAGTTACACTCGAGGCACTAGCAAGTATGATTCTGGCCTAATACACAAACTAACATTATGATGTTACTAGTCTTGGAATGTTGGGATAGAAGAACAATTTTTTAAAAAAAAAAAAAAAATATATATATATATATATATATATATATATATATATATATATATATATATATATATATATATATATATATATATATATATATATATATATATATATATATATATATATATATATATATATATATATATATATATATATATATATATATATATATATATATATTATACATATACAGATATATATGTGTCGCCCGGGGACCAGGGGGGTACTCAGATCCGGGCCACAGAGTCACTTCTGTGGGTATCACGGTGGCGTGACCCGGTCTGTGATCCCAGGCTCCACAGTATAAAGGGATTTGGTAAGGGAGATTTATATTGTCCGTGACGCCACCGCTGCTCTGGACGAGGATCCCGGGAGTGATGGGATGGAGCAGCTAGATGTTAGTTCTCCCCTCCGTGGGTAGGGGGTTGGTTGTCCCGGGGCCCGGTGATGGGGTAAGCAGGGAGCAGGGCGCAGTGCTGCAGTGCGGTGCCCGAGGGCACGGGTGTACTCACAAGTAAGTCACACGGAGTCACTGGTAAACTTGGAATTGCCGGTGTCCGCAGCCTTTGGTACGGGGGTGTTAGTGTCCCACACACGGTGCAGCAGCCCTTGTTGTTCTTTCCCTGCAGCCAGGTGCCTTTCTCTCCACTCTCTTCCTCTTTCTCCTCAGCCGGGAACGGGGAATCCACTCCCCTGTAGTGATCCGGGTACCCAGGTACCGAGGGGCCACCGCCCTGCTCCGGCTACCACTGGCCCCTTCCTCACTACGGCCTGTCCCGGCCCTCTTGGAGCACGCTTCACTATCAGCCTGGGAGCTACCACTCCAGGCTCCTCTTCTGTCTCCTCTCCACACACTCTCTGCTCCAGCCCCTCCCCTCTGCTCTGCTTTTCTCCTACCCTGGGGGATGTGGTTTGTCTTGCTGCATCGGTGTGGGATCAGATTACCAAGGAGGATTAACTCTTTCTGTGACAACCTGGCTGTGCCAGGGCGTCACACACCCCCTTGGTAAAACACGGCCCGTCCTCGGGCCGTCTAGGCACCAACATTTATTAAAACTGGAAAAAGGAAAAAAATAAACACATTACAATCATACATCTTCCCACATCGGGAGGTACGTTTTCTAAAACTTTAAACCGTTCTGCCACCCCACACCTGCGGAGCAGATGGCCTCCTCCTGAACTTGAGGGCGTTCAACAGGGGTGACAGTCCATAAAACAGTCAACTTTTTAACTTGTGGGTAGCCATCCATGCTCCACTACCGCTGCCGCTGCCGCCACTCCCAGTACGGGGCACGGGTTTCGTGCTCTGCCTCCTGCTCAGAAGCCAGGCCCACTTGCATGCCCTCGGCGCCGGCTACAACCGGCCTCGCTAACTGCCGAGGGCTCCATCTCTCACTGGCCTGCTCCTCCTCTCTGCAGGTGCACTCCGGCTGCTCCACAGCCGTGACGGGGTACCTGGGAGCGGCTGGCGCCACATCTGGGGCAGACTTCCAATCGGGTGCCACCTCCGTTGCAGCCGGGCGGACTGCCGGAGCCGACGTCATCACCGTGGCGGCTGGGCGGACTGCCGGAGCCGGGTCAGATGTCATCGGGGTTGCGGCTACTGCTTGTCCAGGAACGGAATTAGGCAAAGTCCTGGCGTCCCTGCCTTTACAGTCCTGGTCACATGAACTGCGGTTCCTTCCTACTACTCCCCCTTGGTACTCGGGAGCAGTCCTTCTAGCAACTTTTAAAGTTTCTCTTTCGCTTCCGGTCCTCCGGAGCTTCACTTCCGCCCGCGTTCTCAGGGGGCGGAGCCTCTTTTTCGCGCCCACCGCTTGGGGAAGAAGGCGCTGGGCGGGAGATTTTCGCGCCCAAAATGGCGGCAAAGATGGTGACTTTCAAAATTTTTGCAGCGGATCACCGCTGACAGTCCAGAATAAGGCACACTTCCTCCAGGTAACTGGATGGGTTCGATCCTGTTCGTGACGCCAAATGTGTCGCCCGGGGACCAGGGGGGTACTCAGATCCGGGCCACAGAGTCACTTCTGTGGGTATCACGGTGGCGTGACCCGGTCTGTGATCCCAGGCTCCACAGTATAAAGGGATTTGGTAAGGGAGATTTATATTGTCCGTGACGCCACCCACGGTTGTGGTGATTGGGACACCACCGCTGCTCTGGACGAGGATCCCGGGAGTGATGGTATGGAGCAGCTAGATGTTAGTTCTCCCCTCCGTGGGTAGGGGGTTGGTTGTCCCGGGGCCCGGTGATGGGGTAAGCAGGGAGCAGGGCGCAGTGCTGCAGTGCGGTGCCCGAGGGCACGGGTGTACTCACAAGTAAGTCACACGGAGTCACTGGTAAACTTGGAATTGCCGGTGTCCGCAGCCTTTGGTACGGGGGTGTTAGTGTCCCACACACGGTGCAGCAGCCCTTGTTGTTCTTTCCCTGCAGCCAGGTGCCTTTCTCTCCACTCTCTTCCTCTTTCTCCTCAGCCGGGAACGGGGAATCCACTCCCCTGTAGTGATCCGGGTACCCAGGTACCGAGGGGCCACCGCCCTGCTCCGGCTACCACTGGCCCCTTCCTCACTACGGCCTGTCCCGGCCCTCTTGGAGCACGCTTCACTATCAGCCTGGGAGCTACCACTCCAGGCTCCTCTTCTGTCTCCTCTCCACACACTCTCTGCTCCAGCCCCTCCCCTCTGCTCTGCTTTTCTCCTACCCTGGGGGATGTGGTATATCCTGCTGCATCGGTGTGGGATCAGATTACCAAGGAGGATTAACTCTTTCTGTGACAACCTGGCTGTGCCAGGGCGTCACATATATATATATATATATATATATTAGTGTCACGCTTCCCGGTCCCCGGGCTCCGCTCTCCGGTTCCCGTGCCCCGCTCTCCGGTCCCCGTGGCCCGCTCCCCGGTTCCCGCCGGCGTTCCCTGCTCACCACCCCGGTCCCGGTTCCGTCCTCCTCGCCTGCACCCTACTTGTGTCCTGCCCCCCGCTATCGGCGCTCCTCTGCGACAGGGGACACTCAGCCGGGCGCTCCTGCTTCTTCCTCACCACTTCCTGGACTGGCTTCGGGCACACGGGCCTCGCGCATGCGCATTAGGGCGCGCGCGGTGTCATTGACCCTCTCTTAAAGGGCCAGCACCCAGAAACAGGATATTGCATAGACAGGTAAAGGGTATATTAGGTTTCTCTTTCCTGGTGGGCGGGGCCTGTTCTACGTGTTTAGCAAGCTAGTGTTCAGGTCCCCGTATTGCTTTACCCTGTGCCTTGCCCTGTATTAATCCTGTCTGTCTCACAGAGCCTGTCCTGCCACGCCAGCCGCTCCGAAACCAAGTCCATCCCTGGACCCTGACGGTGACTTCGGCGGATGTTCCACCACCTCTGCAGCTCCGCCAGTCTCCAGTCCCTGGCTCCGTTCGGTGACCCGCTCCATCGCTCAGCAGGTTCCGGATTCCGCCTGACCCTAAAACCCGGCCTCGGACCCTGAGCCTCGTCACCCGGACTACCGTCCAGAACTCCGTGGGTTCAGCATCATCCACCTTTCCTGCTCTTCTACGGACTGTCTGGCTACCAATAGTGCTTCGGCTGCCGTGCATCAGGACCCTCTGGCGGGGTGACCGGCCTGGCTGCCTCCTCAGGGGAAATCGGTGTACGGTCCAGTGCTTCCACCATCCGGACGTAACATATAGTAAGAAAAGCTAATATAAAAATTAGTATCAACTTATCGGTGTCGACCAGAGCAATAATGTCACTTTCACCCACAAAGTGATACAAATAGGTCAACAAAAAAAATGTGTGATGGCTTTATAATATATTATATATATATATATATATATATATATATATATATATATATATATATATATATATATATATATATATATATATATATATATATATATATATATATATATATATATATATATATATATATATATATATATATATATATATATCAGCCAGGTGAATATCAGGCTGTGCTTGTGTCTGTGAGATGCCCTGCATTGTGCGCACTGCGGGTACTGTATCATCGGCTCAATTTAGTCTTACATTCAGCATACTAAGATGTGTAGTTCACGAACAATTTGAAAAAAATAAATAAATACTGCCCACCCACCTCCGGAAGTGTTTTGCTATGAGCCAAAAGCAAAACAGTTCTGGAGGTGGGTGGGCAGTGTTTTTTTTAATTATTTTTTTTTAATTCTCCATGAAGAACACATATTAGTACATTGAATGTAAGCCTAATTTGAGCTGAAGAAACAGTACCCGCAACGCACACAATGCAGGGCATCACGCAGACACAAGCACAACGCGATACTCACCTGGCTGATTTTCACGGTATTTTTCGAGCCTGAACCCCCGAGCCTGAAGTTCGCTCATCTCTATTACAAATAACTGAATTGATTCGGCACAGTTCGAGTTTGGTACTTTTTTTTTTCTTTAAATTGTTGCAGTCTGAATAATTCTTTATTCTTTTTGGACAAATCACCTGTGTAACAGATATGAATAAGACAGAGAAGAAGGAACGCATGACCTCGGACTCGGCCAGCAGGCTTTCCCATAATGCTTTGCAGTAGACAGTCCACCGTATAGCACAGCCATTACAAGTGTGAGGATGCAGCCACTATAAAAGCACAAGCAGGGGAATCTGCTGCCACATTGTGGCTCAGAGCTCAGTCAGCAGACATTGTGCAGGAATAGGAGTCCCTGTCAGTGTTTTATTCAGGAGCTGCCGCTGTAATTTCTGCAATTCACAATCACACTGTGCTTGCAACTTGTCAGTGACTTCTAGCAACATCCCATTTTTTTTGCACCTGTGCAGTGTCTGACCGCCGCACCCAATATAATTAATAATTTTATTCATTTATATAGCGCTATTAATTCCCCAGCACTTTACATACATTGGTAACACTGTCCCCATTGGGGCTCACAATCTAGAGTCCCTATCTGTATGTCTTTTGACAATATGGCCTCTTTAGTGTTCTGCATCCAACTTCTTGAGATATCTGTGGACAGTGCGGTTTTGGATTTCTTCCTCCGTCCTGGTCGTTATAAATTTGGCTACTTGTTGGTGTGAGATGCCCTGGACCCATCTGTGGAGGACGCTGCCAGCCAATGTCCTACTCTGATACTGAGTCATCTACTAGCGAAGAGTCCAAAGAGAATTTCGTCTTCAGACAATGCTGTCTTACACAAGGTTCCCTCATCAATGAGCCGAACAAAGGTCATCCTACTGCTATTACCCGCTGTTATCAGCTGCAATCTGTTGGGGACCCAGCAGAAAATGCAACAGCGCCACCACAGGAGAAGCAACGTATAAGATGGTGTACATGTTCCTACCCCTGAAGACACCTAATGTGTTCTGAAATAAATATATATATACTGTAAATATGTGTAATAACATATAAAGTAATGTTATGTAGGAATGTATAGTGTAAGGTATTGTAATGTATAAGATGTAGCAGAGTTGAGAATGTTCCTGTTGAGGTGTAGTAGTATTGATGATGTGATGTCTGTGTAATGTGTAGTATATAATGTAAGATGCACAATAATGTATATAAGCGTTAGGCCCTGTGCCCACGGGACTCTGTACCTGTGGATATATCCGCGAGTTTGTCCGCAGGTTTCCCGCAGCAGCTTCCCGGAATCCGCAGCTATCCATTGCTGCGGGAGTCCAGCGAAATAGCTGCGGTAAACCTGTGGACATTCGTGCGAATTACCTGCGGACATCCCGGCATCTATCTCCATAGTGGAGGGCTGGGATTTCTGCAGGTAATTCCGCAGGAACAATGGACATGCAGTTATGTGCGGCTGCGGGAAATCCACAGCATATTCCGCAGCCACACATACCGCAGCATGGACACAGCACTCCCCATGTCCCATAGGATAACAGGGGAGTGTCTGTACTTGCTGAAACCTGCACATTTATCTGGAAAATCCAGATAAATCCACAGATTTTCCGTGGCAAAATCTGGGGGTACAGAGTCCCGTGGGCACATAGCCTTATAGGTATGTGGGTGAAAGGTTAAATCTGCCCGGCAACAGGTAGTTGAGATTAGCCTATAGGAGAGGAGCTATTGCTGAGGTAGAGAAATGTTTTCTGTGGGAATGTCAGTTAGGGCCCAGCCTGTGACAGGAATAGACCTCAGGTGTGAGGAGAAGCAGAGCCGCATGACGAGGGTGTTCTGAAGAGAGGGAGGCCATTACATAGGATAGTGTGACCGAGGAAAAGAGGAGACAACTGAGAAAGAAGGAGGTGACCGTGAGACAGAGTGATGTAGAGGAGCCGGGTCAGCGCACTGACCAAAGGAACGAGTGACCGAGAGAGATGGGTCCTGGAGCAAGAAAGAGCAGGACAAGGAATGAAATGAGTGTCTTAAGCGAGTCTCTCTGAGGCGTCTTCGCTCAGTCCAGCCATATTGGCAACATCCCTCGAAGAGGGATAAGACGTGAAACTACTTGAGGAGGAGAATGTCTTTCAAGGACTGTGATGTAGTACTAAAATTTATGTTTAGTAAAGCTATGTTTTTTATGGACTTGTGGTCTCCCTCAGTGAACTGTGTACCATCTAGTCCTGGCTGCCAAAACCATTGGCTATAAATACACATCTGCAGATATGTCTGTATAGAGAGCGAAGGAAAAACCTGCAGATGTGTCTGTATAGAGAGCGGAGGAAAAACCTGCAGATGTGTCTGTATAGAGAGCAGAGGGGAAAACCTGCAGATGTGTCTGTATAGAGAGCAGAGGGAAAAACTGCAGATGTGTCTGTATAGAGAGCAGAGGGAAAAACTGCAGATGTGTCTGTATAGAGAGCAGAGGGAAAAAACCTGCAGATGTGTCTGTATAGAGAGCAGAGGGAAAAAACCTTCAGATGTGTCTGTATAGAGAGCAGAGGGAAAAAACCTGCAGATGTGTCTGTATAGAGAGCAGAGGGAAAAAACCTTCAGATGTGTCTATATAGAGAGCAGAGGGAAAAACCGCAGATGTGTCTATATAGAGAGCAGAGGGAAAAAACCGCAGATGTGTCTATATAGAGAGCAGAGGGAAAAACCGCAGATGTGTCTATATAGAGAGCAGAGGGAAAAACCGCAGATGTGTCTATATAGAGAGCAGAGGGAAAAACCGCAGATGTGTCTATATAGAGAGCAGAGGGAAAAACCGCAGATGTGTCTATATAGAGAGCAGAGGGAAAAACCTGCAGATGTGTCTGTATAGAGAGCAGAGGGAAAAACCTGAAGATGTGTCTGTATAGAGAGCAGAGGGAAAAACCTGCAGATGTGTCTGTATAGAGAGCGGAGGGAAAAACCTGCAGATGTGTCTGTATAGAGAGCAGAGGGAAAAACCTGCTTCTGGTTTCAGCTGTAGATATGAGATTTTGATTGGTTACTCCATGTTTTTGCTGCCCGGGTTTATGTCTGCTTTTATATCTGGAGCTTAGATCTCTGCCGTTTTGTGTACACAGCACTTGATGACTACAGAGGTGTGAGGAAGCAAGGTGTAAAGCTGGGTTTACACACTGCAACATCGCAAACGACATCGCTGTAACGTCACCGGTTTTGTGACGTTACAGCGACCTCCCCAGCGACATTGCAGTGTGTGAAACCTATCAGCGACCCGGCCCCTGCTGTGAAGTTGTGATCGCTACAAATCGTTCAGGACCATTCCTAGGTCCTTTGTTTCCCGCTGTGCAGCATGCATCGCTAGCAAGTTTCAGTGTGTAAAGGGGACTTTACAGCGACTCCGCGGCTCTGTCTGTGTAGCGTCCTGATTAGCGGTCACCGGTGAAGGATTCACCGGTGACCGCTAATCCCCCGAGTGACTGAAGTGTCCCCCCCTCTCTCATACTCACAGATCCCCGATCACCGGCGCTGCACGGCGTTCACTCTGCTCCAGCGGCTTTTCCTTTTTTGAAAAAGCCGGCCGCTCATTAAACAATCTCGTATTCCCTGCTTTTCCCCACCCACCGGCAAATATGATTGGTTGCAGTGAGACACGCCCACACGCTGAGTGACAGCTGTGTCACTGCACCCAATCACAGCAGCCGTGGGCGTGTCTATACTGTGCAGTAAAATAAATAAATAAATAATTAAAAAATCCGGCGTGAGGTCCCCCCCAATTTTAATACCAGCCAGATAAAGCCATACGGCTAAAGGCTGGTATTCTCAGGATGGGGAGCTCCACGTTATGGGGAGCCCCCCAGCCTAACAATATCAGCCAGCAGCCGCCCAGAATTGCCGCATACATTATATGCGACAGTTCTGGGACTGTACCCGGCTCTTCCCGATTTACCCTGGTGCGTTGGCAAATCGGGGTAATAAGGAGTTAATGGCAGCCCATAGCTGCCAATAAGTCCTAGATTAATCATGTCAGGCGTCTCCCCGAGATACCTTCCATGATTAATCTGTAAATTACAGTTAAAAAAACACACACACCCGAAAAATCCTTTATTAGAAATAAAAAACACTAACAAATTCCCTCATTACCAATTTATTACCCACAACAAAGCCCTCCTTGTCCGGCGTAATCCACGGTCCTCCAACGTCGCCTACAGCTCTGCTGCATGTAGGTGACAGGAGCAGCAGAAGACACAGCCGCTCCTGTCACCTGCACGCAGCTAATGAAGAGAGCCGTGTGATCGGCTGAGCTGTCACTGAGGTTACCTGGATCCAGCGGTGGCCGCGGGTAACCTCAGTGACAGCTCAGCTGATCGCGCTACTCACCGCCGCTCCGGTCACCTCCACGCAGCAAATGAGGTGAGTAGCGCGATCAGCTGAGCTGTCACTGAGGTTACCCGCGGCCACCGCTGGATCCACCGCTGGATCCAGGTAACCTCAGTGACAGCTCAGCCGATCACACGGCTCTCTTCATTAGCTGCGTGCAGGTGACCGGAGCGGCTGTGTCTTCTGCTGCTCCTGTCACCTGCATGCAGCAGAGCTGGATGCAACGTTGGAGGACCGTGGATTACGCCGGACAAGGAGGGCTTTGTTGTGAGTAATAAATTGGTAATGAGGGAATGTGTTTATGTTTTTTATTTCTAATAAAGGATTTTTCGGGTGTGTGTGTTTTTTAACTGTAATTTACAGATTAATCATGGAAGGAATCTCGGGGTGACGCCTGACATGATTAATCTAGGACTTATTGGCAGCTATGGGCTGCCAATAACTCCTTATTACCCCGATTTGCCAATGCACCAGGGCAAATCGGGAAGAGCCGGGTACAGTCCCAGATCTGTCGCATCTAATGAATGCGGCAATTCTGGGCGTCTGCTGGCTGATATTGTTAGGCTGGGGGGCTCCCCATAACGTGGGGCTCCCCATCCTGAGAATACCAGCCTGCAGCCGTATGGCTTTATCTGGCTGGCATTAAAATAGGGGGGGACCGCACGCCGGATTTTTTAATTATTTATTTATTTACACGGCACACAGAGCCGCGCGGCATTAAATGAAGTCGGGTGAAGTTCACCTGCTGTCCCCAACGACCAGCTAGTCGCTCTGCAGGTCCGGATCGCTGTTAGCTCGTTGGCCAGGTCTGCCTGTTTGACAGCTCACTAAAGGTAGATTACAGTACAATAAGATTATGTTTCAGGGAATTTATGAGTCAAATCCTGCCTGTAAAATGGCTTATGTCTGACAAAGCAATAAGGTACTGAGCAATGAAGTTTTATTCGCAGCCTCCGGCAGGAAGATCGCCCGTCACCCCTCAATAAGTAACTCAAGATAAATATCCCCATTAGAGGCAATAAAAAAAACTGCTCCTATGATGAGAGGCAATAAAACAAAATATAAAACATGAATACAGAATGGCAATTAAACAATGCTGCATGCTGCGATTTCACCGAGAGCACGAGACGTATCGTATAAAATTAGGCAGGTAGACAATGCCTCAGAGCTTAACACTGGTGCGAGTGCAATCCGTTTTTTTATCGGATCGCACTCGCACATGGAAATCGCAAGTGGACAAAAGCCCATACTCCAACACTGTGGTATAGCAACAATCACAACCTGAGATAATGTTCTAGTGGGGAAATGGGTACTGGCGATTTCTTAGTGCATTTAAGGGGTTAAACAGCAATGATTGAAGCTACAACCGCGGATCCAATTCCTTCAACAGCGGATGTCAACTGTATATATACAGCTCCTAAGCCTGAAAGGGTTAAAGGTACATAACACCATAAGCCATAAATGTCTGAGATTTAGGTCTCACCACAGTGATGTGCAGCCGCCTGTACATTTTTGACAGTGTGTGACAGGGGCCGTATTCTCAAGATCGACCCAGCTCTTATCAGACACTTACTACAAATCCTGTAGCTATGCCATGTACACCCCAGATAGAACAAACCCTTTAAATATAAGATTTGTAAATGAGAAAACGCCATTAATTCTAAGCATTTTTTTACCAGGAAAGTTGAATTTTCACTGTAACTGGGGCAAATATACAGCCCCGGTTACGGGTGTAATCCAATGTAAAAGAGTATCCAAATGTATAAAATCCCCCAAAGGTCTTTTTGTGCCCTTATGAGAGAGAGTGTAGGTACTGATAAAAAAAATTCCATCAATGTTAAAGGGGATCTCAGAATATTAATTTATCAATGTCAAGACATCTGACCAGTATACACCAACACTGGGAACGTGGAGAACAGACCTGACCAGTATACACCAACACTGGGAACGTGGAGAAGAGACCTGACCAGTATACACCAACACTGGGAACGTGGAGAAGAGACCTGACCAGTATACACCAACACTGGGAACGTGGAGAAGAGACCTGACCAGTATATACCAACACTGGGAACGTGGAGAAGAGACCTGACTAATATACACCAACACTGGGAACATGGATAGAGACCTGACCAGTATACACCAACACTGGGAACGTGGAGAAGAGACCTGACCAGTATACACCAACACTGGGAACGTGGAGAAGAGACTTGGCCAGTATACACCAACACTGGGAAGGTGGAGAAGAGACCTGACCAATATACACCAACACTGGGAACGTGGAGAAGAGACCTGACCAATATACACCAACACTGGGAACGTGGAGAAGAGACCTGACCAATATACACCAACACCGGGAACGTGGAGAAGAGACCTGACCAGTATACACCAATACTGGGAACATGGAGAAGAGATCTGACCAGTATACACCAACACTGGGGAGGTGAAGAAGAGACCTGACCAGTATACACCAGCACTGGGAACGTGGAGAAGAGACCTGACTAATATACACCAACACTGAGAACATGGATAGAGACCTGACCAGTATACACCAACACTGGGAATGTGGAGAAGAGACCTGACTAATATACACCAACACTGGGAAAATGGATAGAGACCTGACCAGTATACATCAACACTGGGAACGTGGAGAAGAGACCTGACTAATATACACCAACACTGGGAACATGGATAGAGACCTGACCAGTATACACCAACACTGGGAACGTGGAGAAGAGACTTGGCCAGTATACACCAACACTGGGAACATGGAAAAGAGACCTGACCAGTATACACCAACACTGGGAAGGTGGAGAAGAGACCTGACCAATATACACCAACACTGGGAAGGTGGAGAAGAGACCTGACCAATATACACCAACACCGGGAACGTGGAGAAGAGACCTGACCAGTATACACCAATACTGGGAACATGGAGAAGAGATCTGACCAGTATACACCAACACTGGGGAGGTGAAGAAGAGACCTGACCAGTATACACCAACACTGGGGATGTGTAGAAGAGACCTGACCAGTATACACCAGCACTGGGAACGTGGAGAAGAGACCTGACTAATATACACCAATACTGGGAACGTGTAGAAGAGACCTGACCAGTATACACCAACACTGGGAACGTGGAGAAGGGATCTGACCAGTATACACCAACACTGGGGATGTGTAGAAGAGACCTGACAAGTATACACCAACACTGGATGTGTAGAAGAGATCTGACCAGTATACACCAACACTGGGGAGGTGAAGAAGAGACCTGACCAGTATACACCAGCACTGGGAACGTGGAGAAGAGACCTGACTAATATACACCAACACTGAGAACATGGATAGAGACCTGACCAGTATACACCAACACTGGGAATGTGGAGAAGAGACCTGACTAATATACACCAACACTGGGAAAATGGATAGAGACCTGACCAGTATACATCAACACTGGGAACGTGGAGAAGAGACCTGACTAATATACACCAACACTGGGAACATGGATAGAGACCTGACCAGTATACACCAACACTGGGAACGTGGAGAAGAGACTTGGCCAGTATACACCAACACTGGGAACATGGAAAAGAGACCTGACCAGTATACACCAACACTGGGAAGGTGGAGAAGAGACCTGACCAATATACACCAACACTGGGAAGGTGGAGAAGAGTCCTGACCAATATACACCAACACCGGGAACGTGGAGAAGAGACCTGACCAGTATACACCAATACTGGGAACATGGAGAAGAGATCTGACCAGTATACACCAACACTGGGGAGGTGAAGAAGAGACCTGACCAGTATACACCAACACTGGGGATGTGTAGAAGAGACCTGACCAGTATACACCAGCACTGGGAACGTGGAGAAGAGACCTGACTAATATACACCAATACTGGGAACGTGTAGAAGAGACCTGACCAGTATACACCAACACTGGGAACATGGAGAAGAGACCTGACCAGTATACACCAACACTGGGAACGTGTAGAAGAGACCTGACCAGTATACACCAACACTGGGAACGTGTAGAAGGGATCTGACCAGTATACACCAACACTGGGGATGTGTAGAAGAGACCTGACAAGTATACACCAACACTGGATGTGTAGAAGAGATCTGACCAGTATACACCAACACTGGGAACGTGGAGAAGAGACTTGGCCAGTATACATCAACACTGGGAACTTATAGAAGAGACCTGACCAGTATACACCAACACTGGGAACTTATAGAAGAGACCTGGGATCAGATTTCGGTCGAGACATGCTTGAATCTGATCGAGAGCCCAGAAGAATTCAGGCAGAGGTGAAAGCCAAACATCTCCACAAAGTAGTGAAAGAACAATGAATAATAAAGTTTGGGCATGTGGAGTCAGAGGAGAGGCCAGAGACAGTTGGGGCTGAGAATGCAGTTGGGCAGGTTTCCTCCACACCAGCAGGACATTTTACAGCCTCCGTTATGACCCTCACTAAAAACAGAAGTCGGGCATACTAGGTCAAAGCACCATGTGTCCTCGGTATACGAAGAGTGTGGGGCTAAGAGGTGCCGAGTTATGAAGCTGAATTCCAACTGTTAAAGGTGTTGTTCACTATTGGACTATATAAATAAAAAAGCACATGCTCACCTCCTGGCACGGTGCCACTGCGGCCATTCTTTTTCTTTTATTTTGGGCTTTGTGGCAGTTGTGAAAGGTCTCCAAGTCGCTGGCAAACACTTTAGGCATTGTGCAGCCTCAACAAGGTGTCACCTCTGTACAAGACAGAAGCCAAGTACAACCAGTGCCTGCTCGGATACTTACACTCTTCTTTATCCTCCTGTCCTTCTCTAAGTTCTGCATCAGAAGAATCACATTATGTAAAGCCGTACAACCATCGAGGGAGCAGTAATAAACAAAAATGGTTCTTCACTCTTAGGAATCTTGTTTTCCCTGACGTTTTGGTGTCCAATTACGTCTCACACTGACCCTTACACACCAACAAGACGTCCACCTGCAGGACATCCAGGAGAACCTTACCTGACCTCCCATCCAGCATACATAGACACTAATATGGCGTCGTCCTCTGCAGTTGTAAAGGTTCCCGATCTTCTGGGGAGGAGGATTTCTATAAGAGGCCACTGTAGGAATTTTTGCCCCTTCATCCAGAAGAGCATTTGTGAGGTGACCCTGATGTTGGGGGGAGGCCGGGCTCACAATCTCCATTATAGGATGGAGTTGGGGTCCGGGCTCTGTCATGTTCCACCCCTCTATGTCTGTATGGAGCTTATGCACTGGGCTCAGTCATGGGGAGCAGAAAAGGGTCTCCCCCAAACTGTTCCTACAAAGTTGAAGAAACAATTGTCCATAATGTCTTGTGCTGAAGATTAAGGTTTCCCTTCACTGCTAGTAAGTTCCTGAGATCAACCCCCGATAACGGCCCAAAACATTATCCTCCTCCACCATCTGTACAGGGGGCACAATGCAGTCAGGGGGTAACGTCCTCCATCACCAAACCCGGACTCCTCCATCAGACGCAGATAGAGCAGTGTGATCCGTCACTGTGTAGGATGTGGCCACATTACCCCACTCCTACGATGGTTAAAGTGATATGTCCGATGCATTTTATATTGTGCGTATCTTAATGGTTGTGTTTTATAATATTGTCTAAGCATTGTTGTTGCTGCTGCAGAATATGGGCTGGCAATGTAGCAGAGCTGGAGCAGTGCACCATTCAGCGCCATCTAGTGGCCGAGAGTTTATAGTGTTTTATTGAAGAGTGCATTTTATTATGTGTATTTTATAGTAACTTAAAGTCTAATTCGTTATATGCGATTAATGTGTTAACTGTGTAATATTAAGTATAAGAGTGTTACGTGGGAATGTCAGCATGTGAGGGTTTGAGCAGGTGCAGTTTAGCAGGTACTTCCCGTCTGCTGAGGCTACAGAGAGCTGGGATGGAAGGCGTGACAGAGGGTTGTCTGGAGAGATAGGCCAGAGAGAGAGTTCTGCCGAGAGGTTCCAGGTGTGCAGATGGTGCTTGGTAACGGGCCCATCAGGGAACCAGGACGTGTCCTCTGTGTGTCCGGAGCCTACAGCTCACCTTGGGATGGGTTTAGTGTAGTCGTCCGAGGCAGCGATAGCCTCAGAGACAAGAACAGGGAGAAGTAGAGGCTTAGGCTCGGCCGCTGGAAGGCTAATACCCAGGGTGAGGACTAGGCAGAAGATGTACCCCAGAGAACAGCGGCAGCCGAACGGTATAAGAATGGCCATGTCTGTCAAGAAGGTTGAAGAACAAATAAACAAGTTGTTGTTTTGTAAAAAGACTTTCAGTGTGATGTGTTGACCCGCCATGTCTACAATGGTAACCGGCTGCAGGGAGGGGGACGCTCCCCTGAAGACCAAAGTAAGCGTCACACCCCCCATCCTGGGGTGGATCACAAACACAGGTTCAGTCTAGTGAAGTAGTTAGGAGCTGTGTCGGCCCGGCATTTGTTCCCCTCTACAACCGCATTGAACATATCTCCTCCATAGTACACTGGTGGCGGCTTTACACAGCTCCATACAACACTCAGGATTTTGCTTGGTGATGTACGGCTCGGCATTGTGCTTGGTGATGTACGGCTCGGCATTGTGCTTGGTGATGTACGGCTCGGTATTGTGCTTGGTGATGTACGGCTCGGCATTGTGCTTGGTGATGTATGGCTCGGCATTGTGCTTGGTGATGTATGGCTCAGCATTGTGCTTGGTGATGTATGGCTCAGCATTGTGCTTGGTGATGTATGGCTCAGCATTGTGCTTGGTGATGTACGGCTCGGCATTGTGCTTGGTGATGTACGGCTCGGCATTGTGCTTGGTGATGTATGGCTCGGCATTGTGCTTGGTGATGTATGGCTCGGCATTGTGCTTGGTGATGTATGGCTCAGCATTGTGCTTGGTGATGTACGGCTCGGCATTGTGCTTGGTGATGTACGGCTCGGCATTGTGCTTGGTGATGTACGGCTCGGCATTGTGCTTGGTGATGTATGGCTCAGCATTGTGCTTGGTGATGTACGGCTCGGCATTGTGCTTGGTGATGTATGGCTCGGCATTGTGCTTGGTGATGTACGGCTCAGCATTGTGCTTGGTGATGTACGGCTGTTGCAGCTGTTCAGCCATGAAGCCCCCGCCATGTCCAGTGTTTATGCTGATGTTACTAGGGGAGGTCTTGACTCTGCAGTTATGGGGTCAGCAGAGAGGTGGGGACTTTTCTGCCCTCTGCTCCTCTACACTTGGCGCCCCGCTCTGTAACATTACGGATCACAACTTTCTTGCTGAGTTGCCGCAGTTGTTTCAATTTCTCAGTAATACAGAAGGAAGAAATGTTATAAATGGATTTGTTACTCCAGCAGCTCCTATTACAGGACCGCACTGGAATCAGTGAGCTCTGCACCACCGGCCATTCTGTCATATGGTAGTAAAGCCAGGTGGCATGGCTGGGGACGGATGTTATACACAAGAAGCAATGGGGACGAATGTTATATTCCTGGGGAAATGTGTCCGGATGTTATACCACGGGGGTCAAAGGGGCCAAATGTAATACACGGGGGTGGCGAGGGCCTGGATGTAATACACAAAGGGTGAGGGGCCAGATGTTATACACTGGGGGCAAGGGGCCAGATGTTATATACTTTGTGGTCGAGGGCTGAATGTTATACACTGTGGGCGAGGGGCTGGATGTTATACACCGTGGGCGAGGGGCTGGATGTTATACACCGTGGGCGAGGGGCTGGATGTTATACACCGTGGGCAAGGGGCTGGATGTTATACACCGTGGGCGAGGGGCCAGGTGTTATATCCTGGTGAGTTGAGGAGCTGGATGTTATACACTGAGGGCAATGAGACTGTTCGAAAACTCTGATTTCTGTGATTAAGATGTGGCTAAGTACTTTTGTCTATATACTGTATATCTGGTAGTCCCATAGACAATGAATGCAGTTGCAGTGCTCAGCCACTGCTCCACAATGGGATATTTCAGAGCCCTGTTCCCAGGATTACTTGTTGTTCCAATGATAAAGCCTCCAGCGATCAGCAAGTTATAACCAATACTGCACAAACACCAGTATCGTCTGTGGCTAAATGAGCAGGAGATCGTCTATATATCTGCCACACCAGAATATAGAACGCAGAATAGGGATATTCACAGAAAAGATTACTTGTTTCCACCAATATAAGGATTATCCGGACCCCCATGGTAACTTCTCTAACCTGAAATATAAAGTGATTATCAAAACTGAAATAATTATGTACAGCCGTCACTCGGGCTCCACCAGAGACATAAATATCCGGTGCGACAAGGCCACACAGTTATCTATGGACGAAGAGTTACAAAGCGGAGTACGTGCATAGAAAAGTATACTGACTGATATAAAGTTTCAGAAAAAAAGGCCCCTATACTCACCTCTGGGGCAGCTGCTTATCTCTTTATATACTACGACTGTTTCTGTGTCTGCTATTTTTTATATAAAAATAATATGTTGTATCTCTGTGTTTCTTTTGTGTTCTGCTTTTTGTCTGCACATCTTGGGGGCTCCATAGAATAGGTAATAAATGTTTTATCACCGGACCTCCATCGGTTACTAGTACGTGGGTCCCCAGACCCCCATTTCACCACCTCCATACATCTGCAGTGGACTGCCGCCGTCCTCTACTGACTTCTCTGTGTTGTCCTGTTGGTGAGAAGAGTCCTGGTGATCGGTGGGGACGCGTTTTGATTTATGTGGTTGTGACCTTTGAGTCTTGCGCCATTTACTGGTGTGATATCGAGACTTGTGATACAACATGATGGAAGGGCTGTAGATACTCCTATACCAGTCTGTCTTGTACTGTTAATGATTGATGTACGTATACCCTCTCTCACTTGTAAAGCGCCATGGAATAAATGGCGCTATAATAATAAATAATAATAATAATAATAATAGATGTGACACTGGAGGATTAGATAAAGGACTATTGCCCTGGCCGCTCTCCCCCTCCTCTGCTCTTCCGTATTGGTCATTATCTTTACATTCCCATCATAAATTGTGTATCTGCGGCACTGTGTAATAAATGGGACCTGTACATACAATGTACAGACACTAAGATCTAATATATATAACTCACATCTTCTTCCCAAGAATCAGAACAACAGCAGAATGGACAATGTACAACAATAGAGAACATAGAGAATAAGTCAATTGTTCAGGGCAGCTGTTATAAGACTATAATGGCCAGGATTAGAGACGACTCTGATCCGGGCCGTGGGCAGCCATTCATTCTCTGCTTCGAAGCCCTGGGATCTGGGGCTCTGACTACGGACAACACCGGCATGGAAGGTTTCTCTCCTCCCTGTGTTTGTCTGAGGTTTCTTACACGCTCCAAAGACACAAGGAATTTCAGTTATGAGACAATGGAGGAATTCATCATCCGCTCTACCACGGTTGTCTCACAGCTAAAATTCACAAACTATGGTCCCAAAGGCATCTGTGCAAAAATTTGGCAACTTTTTGTCCTTTTGTGATTGCCATGACACAAAGTGTAGTGAAGCTAACACAAGGGGCACAGAACTGTAACAGTGAGAATATGTACTATAACAGGGTCACTGCGGCACGGCACTCATAGGGTCACTGCGGCACAGCACTCATAGGGTCACTGCGGCACAGCACTCATAGGGTTACTGCGGCACAGCACTCATAGGGTTACTGCGGCACAGCACTCATAGGGTTACTGCGGCACAGCACTCATAGGGTTACTGCGGCACAGCACTCATAGGGTTACTGCGGCACAGCACTCATAGGGTTACTGCGGCACAGCACTCATAGGGTTACTGCGGCACAGCACTCATAGGGTCACTGCAGCACAACACTCATAGGGTCACTGCAGCACAACACTCATAGGGTCACTGCAGCACAACACTCATAGGGTCACTGCGGCACAACACTCATAGGGTCACTGCAGCACAACACTCATAGGGTCACTGCAGCACAACACTCATAGGGTCACTGCAGCACAACACTCATAGGGTCACTGCAGCACAACACTCATAGGGTCACTGCGGCACGGCACTCATAGGGTCACTGCGGCACAACACTCATAGAATCACTGCGGCACAGCACTCATAGGGTCACTGCGGCACAACACTCATAGGTTCACTGCAGCACAACACTCATAGGTTCACTGCGGCACAACACTCATAGGTTCACTGCGGCACAGCACTCATAGGTTCACTGCGGCACAACACTCATGGAGTCACTGCGGCACAACACTCATGGAGTCACTGCGGCACAACACTCATGGAGTCACTGCGGCACAGCATTCATAGGGTCACTGCGGCACAGCATTCATAGGGTCACTGCGGCACAGCATTCATAGGGTCACTGCGGCACAGCATTCATAGGGTCACTGTGGCACAACACTCATGGAGTCACTGTGGCACAACACTCATGGAGTCACTGCGGCACAACACTCATGGAGTCACTGCGGCACAACACTCATGGAGTCACTGCGGCACAACACTCATGGAGTCACTGCGGCACAACACTCATGGAGTCACTGCGGCACAACACTCATGGAGTCACTGCGGCACAACACTCATAGGATCACTGCGGCACAGCACTCATAGGGTCACTGCAGCACAGCGCTCATAGGGTCACTGCGGGACGGCACTCATAGGGTCACTGAGGCAAGGCACTCATAGGGTCACTGAGGCACGGCACTGATAGGGTCACTGAGGCACGGCACTCATAGGGTCATTGCGGCGCAACACTCATAGGGTCATTGCGGCATGGCACTCATAACATGATCAGTCGAGGATCACTCCCCCCAGATACACCACTTACTGATGGTCTCCCCAGTGTTGGCCATAGATTGGGTACAACGGTGACGGACGATCGGGAGTCTTGAGTCCTAGTACATATAGGAATTTGCAGTGGATATGTTATCAGTGCTTGGACATTGGTCCTTGAGACACAATGGTTATTTCCAGGGCATGTCCCGGCTCTGCCGCTCCCTCTCACTCACACGTAACTACGTTTTCACACCTTTAACCTAAAGTATTGTATTTGTCTGCTTATATACATCACTAAGTATTATTATAGGGAATGTAGATAACAGGAACCGAAAACATATAGGATGTCAGCAAGGACAAATGTGGTCATATCAGGGTTGGTTAATGGCCGCCACACCCGAGCTGGAAGACGTCAAGCACTACATGAACCCAACTGTTATGTGCAAATATCACCCGGTTACCCAAGAAGACATTCGTAGGACTTGACGTCAATGATTAAGTTATGGATTATTGATATTAGATTGCTATACCATTAATATGTTTGTAATGTGACAGATGTCGTGCCGAATGGGAGATATGGATGAGTGATGGTGCCATGACATTATCACTGGGTGAGGGTCCATGGACAAGGATCCATGGGTTAGGGTCCGTAGGTGACAATCCATGAACGAGGGTCTTAGGGCAAGGGTCCGTTGGGGAAGGTCCATGGATGAAAGTCCATGGGTGAGAGTCCGTGGGCGAGGGTCTATGGGTGATGGTCCGTGGGTGATGGTCCATTGGCGAGGATCTGTGGGTGAGGGTCCATAGGCAAGGGTCCATGGGTGAGGATCTATGGATGAGGGTCCATAGTTGAGTGTTTATTTGCAAGGATCCATGGATGAGGCTCCATGGGCAAGGGTCTCTGGACAGTAGTCCATGGGTGAGGGTCTGTGGATGAAGGGTCCGTTTATGAGAGTCCATGGGTGAGAGTCCATGGACGAGGGTCCATGGGCGAGTGTCCATGGCTGAGGGTCTGTGGGCAAGGGTCCATGGGTGAGGGTCAGTTGACGATCGTCCATGTGAGAGGGTCCGAGGATGAGGGTCCATGGGTGAGGGTCTATGGGCAAGGATCTGTGGGTGAGGGTCCAAGGGCAAGGGTTCATGGGTGATTTACTGTGAATGAGGATCCGTGGGTGAGGGTCTGTGGGCAAGGGTCCATGGGCGAGGATCTGTGGGTGAGGGTCCATGGGTGATTTACTGTGGACGAGGGTCTGTGGATGAAGATACAAGGGTGAGGGTCCGTGGGCGAGGGTCCGTCAGCATGGGTCCATAGGTGAGGGTCCGTGGGCAAGGGTCCGTGGGCGAGGGTCCGTGGGTGAGGGTCCGTGGGTGACGGTCCATGTATGAGGGTCCATGCACTGTGAACTTTAAGTTGATATGTACTTACATGCAAAGAAAGGGCTAGTTGATGAGTCGTGTGGTGTTTGCACCTTCCCCACAAGTAGACATCAGACAGCGCAGACAGTCACAGATGGAGGTGGTGCCGAGGAAACACCAGCAATAGTAGGTAATTGGGGTGAGCAGAACTCACTAATCAGTGGCACCACCCCAAGACTTAAGGCCGCTTTACACACAACGATATTGCTAGCGATCTCGTTAGCGATGTGACACGCCCAGATCGTTGCTACGATGTGCCGAGATCGCTCATAGGTCATTTTGTAGCGGTCACACGTACACATCTCACAAACGATGCTACATCGTTCAGAGATATATCGTTTGACCAAGGCGGTCGTGTGGACATCGTCACACAGCATTCCTCCCAACGATTCCGGCAACGACAGAGGCGTATAATTGTCCATAGCATACCCCCTGGCGTGACACCAATCAGAGTGGAGGAGGCGTGGAGCATTGCTCGTAACGACACGCCCACGTCGCTGATGACGGACGCACTAACGACGTTGTTCGTTGTTGGCAGGGTGTCAAACGTAGCAATATGTTTGCTGCGTTCGAAACGACAAACAATATTTTGAAAATGAATGACGTGTCAACGATCAACGATTTTCGCTATTTTTACGATCATTTGGAGCCGCTCGTAGGTGTCACACGCAACGACGTCGTTAACGACAACAGAAGTGCGTCATGAAAACCGTGACCCCGACGACATAACGTCAGATAAATCGTAGCGAGTAACGGAGGTTTTAAAAAAAAATAAAAAGCCTCAAGCTTGAGGTGATTGCAATAAAGGGGTCCCCCACAGCATCAACTCCAATCATAGCCAACCCCTTTACATGAGAATACAGGCAGTACTAAATGTATCTAAATCACCATCAGGGAGAGACACGTAGGCCATACTATCTGTACCTACATTACTTACATGGAGATAACGGAAGGCATTACTGTCTGTGGATGCATAATTTATAAAGAGAGTGTCATGATGTGACTTGTTGGATAACGGGGGATAGGGGCCCCTGTACTGTTCCTCACCAAAGGGGGCCTAATGCTATCTCTAATCTCAGGGATACTCCTAATGGTGGAGACTCCAGAGTCCCATTTCTGATCGGACCTAGTCTGATTTACCCCTTCCCCTCTCAACAGGAATGGACGAGGCAGGAGTATGATGTCAAACACAGATGAAGACAGACAAGGGAAAACCAAAACTCTGAAACACTGCACACAGGAGAGGACAATAAAAGGGTCAGGAGGAAAACAAGAGCAGGTAAGAGACTACAAAAGACAATTCCACAACCGCACAAAGCAACAAGAACTACTAAGTGTGGGACACCACATCACACCACACCAGACTAACTAAGACAAGCTATAGCTGGCATAGGAGGACGGACCCAGCCAGTATATATATGCGGGGAACAGATGTGATTGGCTCCCTCACAACAGGTGATCAAAGAGCAGACTAGCAGAAATTAACTCTTGCTAGCCTGCCTATGAATCGGCACACAGAAGGTCGACGTCTGAGTCTGTCTGTGTTGCTCCCAGACACTAGAGAATCTCTCAGATGAAGTGTTACAATCAGCAATCTGAACAGCACCTGACGCAACCATGACAGTCAGCAAGTATTGCCAGAGTCAAGAAGGCAGTACTTTCTGTACCTACATTATTTACAGGGTGAGTCAAGGATGCAATACTGTCTGTACATACATAATTTACAAGTAGAGCCAAGGAAGCAGTTCTATATTTACTTACACTTACATTTTTGTAAAGGGAGACATTAATATCTGTGCCTGTGAGAATACAATATATTTTTCTATGTGCTTTTCTATAACTAAGCTTTTTTTCTATATGAGTAAGAAGATAGAGCCTGTAAGCATGTACACACCAAGGTCAGCAACTGATGTCATGAGACAAGGGAACAGAATGAAGATGTAGCTAACAATGGCCAGCTACATCTGCGCAAGTCCAAATTTATGACTGAGTTGCGTGACAGGGACCTTGCAAGTTTTGGTGAGTCAGAAAACAAGAGGGGCTGAAGAAGAAGTCCTAAAAATGAACAAACATCACAGGCTTTCTGTATATGCTGTTAATATAACCAATGACATACTTAGTAATTTTGCTAAAAGATTAACCCTTTACTGTTCTATAAAAAGGCTTGTAAGAATAAAGCACTCCACATGTGCACCTTTTCACTGAGAAAGGAATTTATACCAGACTCTGTGTGGTCTGAATTTCTTCACTGGCTCTCGGTGACCTTCAATTTGAGAGTTTAACAGACATTCACTGTTAAGAAGGATTTCCCGAAACTGTGCCCATCTCAATTACAAGGAGAGACAGGAAGGCAGTACTATCTGTGCCTACATCATTTACAGCATAGGTTATATTCGACTATAGAAGCAAGTATTAATTGGGTGGCTTTGGTAATCTGCAGATGAGACATTGGTAGCATATCCTAGCAGAAGTCTAAGAACTCTTCATAGCTGGATACCACCAGAGCATCACTACAAGGAACCTGATTTTACCACTACATTGTACAGGTTTCCCAGAGATGTTTAGTCACTGGCACTAAAAGGAAAAGTTAATAAAGGCATTAAATTCCCATCACACTTCCCAAGGAGCTAACTATAATACTGTGTAGTGATAACATCTGGTGCAGTCAGAGAGCGTCCACAGACTCCCGGGGGTTCTGCAGTTACCTTCTATTCTTATTGTTGATAGATTCTTCTTTATCCGGACATTTTTCTGTAGGAGCTCTGCCTGAATAACAACCTGAAGAAATGCTGCCCCCACCTGAGCAGATATACCGAGGTGAATAAACTTCACAAGCCCTCACCCGACCAGTATACCCACCTGACCGAACACTCTCAACCCTCACCAGTATACCCACCTGACCGAACACTCTCAACCCTCACCAGTATACCAACCTGACCGAACTCGGCCAACCCTCACCAGTATACCAACCTGACCGAATTCTCTCAACCCCCACAAGTATACCAACCTGACCAAATTCTCTCAACCCTCACTAGTATACGAACCAGACCGAACTCTGCCAACCTTCTCCAGTATACCCACCTGACCGAACGCAGCCATCCCACACCAGTATACCAACCTGACCGAACGCTCTCAACCTACACCAGTATACCAACCTGACCGAACGCTCTCAACCTGCACCAGTATACCAACCTGACTGAACGCTCTCAACCCTCACCAGTATACTCACCTGACCGAACTCAGCCAACCCTCACCAGTATACCAACCTGACCGAACGCTCTCAACCTACACCAGTATACCAACCTGACCGAATGCTCTCAACCTGCACCAGTATACCAACCTGACTGAATGCTCTCAACCCTCACCAGTATACTCACCTGACCGAACTCAGCCAACCCTCACCAGTATACCAACCTGACCAAACACTCTCAACCCTCACCAGTATACCAACCTGACCGAACGCTCTCAACCCTCACCAGTATACCAACCTGACCGAACTCTGCCAACCCTCATCAGCATACCAACCTGACCAAACGCTCTCAACCCGCACCAGTATACCAACCTGACCGAACTCTGCCAACCCGCACCAGTATACCAACCTGACTGAACTCTGCCAACCCTTACCAGTATACCAACCTGACCAAACTGCCATCCCACATCAATATACCAACCTGACCAATCTCTGCCAACCCTCACTAGTGTAGTAACCTAACCAAACACAGCAAGCCTTTGCCAGAACACCAACCTGACCAATCTCTACAAAACCTTACCAACATACCAACCTGACCAAACTATATCGACCCTCACCAGTATACCAACTTGAAAAAATTTTGACAACTTAAACCAGTATATCAACCTGACCAAACTCTACCAACCCTCATTGGTATACCAATCTTTCGTAACTCTTACAACGCTCACCAATATACTAACCTAACCAAACACAGCTAACCTTCACCTGAACACCAACCTGTCCAAACTTTGCCGACCCTCACCAGTATACCAACCTGACCACACTGTAGATTCAGTAGACAGATCTTGCAGTCCCAAAATGATGACATTTGAAGCTTTATTTCAAATGATTAAAATTCCATGGATGAAACTTAGTTTAAAACAAGAGCAGATGACGCGCTTCGGATCAGGTAGGATCGTTACTCATATCTAGATTTTACATTTTCACACGTAAAAATGGAGGAAAATGGCACTACAATTTGTCACACAATTTCTGCCAAACCAGGCAATACCCCACATGTGGCTGTACAGTACTGTTTAGCCACACAGCAAGACTCAGGAGGGAAGTAGCACTATTCGACTCTTTGAAGCACAGATTTTCCTACAATAGCTTTCAGGCTCCACATAGCACCTAAATGCCAGAAAAGCAAGAACCCCCTCAAGTGACCGCATTTTGGAACTTACAGTGAGGATTTGACTCCATGGCTGTTTTTTTAGAAGCAAGGTGAATATTGCTGAGCGAAAATTGCAAATCTGCCATTGTAGTGCAAGTAAATTATATTGTCCGTACATTGTAGTGCCCATACATTGTAGTGCCCATACATTGTGCCCAGCTCATGATTAGGGGGACACACACCCTATAAAATAAACAAACAGGCTCTGTCCACCACAGTAATGCCAACCGTGGAGTCTTAGGGGCACTTTGCACACTGCGACATCGCAGGTGCGATGTCGGTGGGGTCAAATTGAAAGTGACGCACATCCGGCATCGCATGCGACATCGCAGTGTGTAAAGCCTAGATGATATGATTAACGAGCGCAAAAGCGTCGTAATCGTATCATCGGTGCAGCGTCGGCGTAATTCATAATTACGCTGACGCGACGGTCCGATGTTGTTCCTCGCTCCTGCGGCAGCACACATCGCTGTGTGTGAAGCCGCAGGAGCGAGGAACATCTCCTACCGGCGTCACCGCGGCTTCCGTAGGATATGCGGAAGGAAGGAGGTGGGCGGGATGTTTACATCCTGCTCATCTCCGCCCCTCCGCTCCGATTGGCCGCCTGCCGTGTGACGTCGCAGTGACGCCGCACGACCCGCCCCCTTAACAAGGAGGCGGGTCGCCGGCCACAGGGACGTCGTACGGCAGGCGAGTGTGTGTGTGAAGCTGGCGTAGCGATAATTTTCACTACGCCAGCTATCACCCCATATCGCTGCTGCGACGGGGGCGGGCACTATCGCACTCGGCATCGCAGCATCGGCCTGCGTGTCGCAGTGTGCAAAGTGCCCCTAAGGGGTACTTTGCACGTTGCGACATCGCTACTGCGATATCGTCGGGGTCAAATCGAAAGTGACGCACATCCGGCGCCGGTAACGACATCGCAACGTGTAAAGCCTAGATGCGCCGATAAACGATCGCAAAAGCGTCGTAAATCGGTGATCTGTGTAGTGTCGGATATTTTCATAATGTCGCACCAATAGGAGATACGATGTTGTTCCTCGTTCCTGCGGCAGCACACATCGCTGTGTGTGAAGACGCAGGAGCGAGGAACATCTCCTTACCTGCCTCCACCGGCTATACGGAAGGAAGGAGGTGGGCAGGATGTTTACGTCCCACTCATCTCCGCCCCTCCGCTTCTATTGGGAGGCTGCTGTGTGACGTCGCTGTGACGCCGCACGACATGCCCCCTTAGAAAGGAGGCGGTTCGCCGGCCAGAGCGACGTCGCAGGGCAGGTATGTGCGTGTGAAGCTGGCGTAGCGATAATATCGCTACAGCAGCTATCACAAGATATCGCTGCTGCGACGGGGGCGGGTACTATCGCGCTCGGCATCGCTAGCATCGGCTAGCGATGTCGCAGCGTACAATGTACCCCTAAGTGTGGGTTAGGCACACTGAAGGGGCTTAGAAGGAGAGGCGCATTTGGATTTTGGAATACAGGTTTTGCTGATTTCTTTTGGTTAGCCATAGTGCTGTTCCAGAGCCTTTGTGTTACTAGTAATGTGAAACTCCCTTATATTTCCATTGACAGATGACAGACCTGAGTGGGGAGTTGGTTTTGTTTTTTTTTGGATTGAGTTGTAGCTTTTATTGGGAACATTTTACATAACATTTTGTAGCACATTTATCCTGCGCTCTACACTGAGCACTTACATCACAGTTTTCATTTAAAGGGGGCTTTACACGCTACGACATCGCTAATGCGAGCTCGTTGGGGTCACGGAATTGGTGACGCACATCCGGCCGCATTAGCGATGCCGTTGCGTGTGACACCGATGAGCGATTTTGCATCGTTGCAAAAACGTGCAAAATCGCTCATCGGTGACATGGGGATCCATTCTCAAATATCGTTCCTGTGGCAGCACACATCGCTCCATGTGACACCGCAGGAACGAGGAAGCTCTCCTTACCTGCCTCCCGCCCACTATGCGGAAGGAAGGAGGTGGGCGGGATGTTACGTCCCGCTCATCTCTGCCCCTCAGCTTCTATTGGGCGGCCACTCAGTGACGTCGCTGTGACGCCGCATGGACTGCCCCCTTAGAAAGGAGGCGGTTCGCCAGTCACAGCGACGTCGCCGGGCAGGTAAGTATGTGTGACGGGTCTAGGCGATGTTGTGCGGCACGGTCAGCGATTTGCCCGTGTCGCGCAACAGATGGGGGCGGGTACCCACACTAGCGATATCGGGACCGATATCATCGCAGCGTGTAAAGTAGCCTTAAGTCTCCCAATGATGTGATTCAGATGACACCTCCGAGGGATCCATTCACTATAATGAGGCAGCAGAGTTACTCTGCACTCCGTCTGGTCTCTGTTCAGCGGTGTCCTTTTCATTAGTGCACAAAACTCTTTGACCAAAGCTTTTATGCACCACTGAAAAGATGGACACCGCCGGATTATGGGACAAGATGACGTTCAACTTTTTACCGCTTTTTATTGCACTTATTTTTCGACGGTATGATGAAAAGGCAAAGCTTTTTGCAACATTTTTTTTTTTTTTTTTTACACTCAAAGGGATTAAATAGCGAGATGTTGTAATTGAAAGAGGTGACTCCAAATATGTGAACTTTTTATTTTTATATAGACATATATATTTATTTCTATATTTTTTTGCTCCTCATTTTTTTAAACTATTTTTATGTTTTTTTTTTTACTTAGTCCCCCGAATGGACTAACGTTTATCACTCTGATCGCTGGTGTGATGTATTGAAATGCACAAGTATGGTGACACATTCCACCTATCAGTGTGACTATGACAGATTGCCTGTTAGACCCTGCTTCCGGCTGAGTCTATCAGGCCACCCCCCATACATGGAAGACCCGGAGACCGTCTTATAATTTGGGTTGATTTCATGATGCCGAATTTCTGACTTTTTTTTCATGTTATTTTGCTTTAGCACCAGAGAAAAAAAAAATGTTGAAAAATCTATTTCTTTGCTTTATTTTTATAATAAAGATATATATTTATCAGAATTGCTCATTTCCGCTCATCTCTGGAATTAAAAGTGATCAAAACGTGTTCTGCATTCCAGAATATTAGTAATAAATCCACCCGCTTCACCAGCAGCGTCACCGGGATAATAAAAGGAGTTGCTGTGTTTAGCGCAGCCTTCTGTTACCCGCGGTTTTGCTGACGTCCTCATTCCTGACTGACGCGTTTCCATTCTGGGCCGTGATAAATAAATATTCACATTGGGATCTTTTCTGTATAAACAGCTCCTGCAGTGCAATAACCTCTCTGTAATAATGTAATCATGGCGGCAGAAACAGCGATCGCAGCGTCTGCACCGGAAACGAGCAGCAAGAAGACGTCATTATGATTATTGCTCCGAAGTCACTGATAATCTGCTGATAATGACGGCTGCAAGGATCTATATCATCTACAGCTACCTGCGACCCTCCACCACCTCTTCCCACAAACCAGCACTTTACTAAGCCAAGAACCTCAGTGAGTGCAGCTCTGGAGTATAATACAGGAGGTAACTCAGGATCAGTACAGGATAATAATGTAATGTATGTACACAGTGACTGCACCAGCAGAATAGTGAGTGCAGCTCTGGAGTATATTACAGGATATAACTGAGGATCAGTACAGGATAAGTAATGTATGTACACAGTGACTGCACCAGAAGAATAGTGAGTGCAGCTCTGGAGTATAATACAGGAGGTAACTCAGTGTCAGTAATGTAATGTATGTACACAGTGACTGCACCAGCAGAATAGTGAGTGCAGCTCTGGAGTATAATACAAGATGTAACTCAGGATCAGTAATATAATGTATGTACACAGTGACTGCACCAGCAGAATAGTGAGTGCAGCTCTGGAGTATAATACAAGATGTAACTCAGGATCAGTAATATAATGTATGTACACAGTGACTGCACCAGCAGAATAGTGAGTACAGCTCTGGAGTATAATACAGGAGGTAACTCAGGATCAGTAATGTAATGTATGGACACAGTGACTGCACCAGCAGAATAGTGAGTGCCGCTCTGGAGTATAATACAGGATGTAACTCAGGATCAGTAATGTAATGTGTGTACACAGTGACTGCACCAGCAGAATAGTGAGTGCAGCTCTGGAGTTTAATACAGGGGGTAACTCAGGATCAGTAATGTAATGTATGTACACAGTGACTGCACCAGTGGAATAGTGAGTGCAGCTCTGGAGTATAATACAGGAGATAACGACAGGATCAGGATCTGTGCACACAGATAACTGTTACCATTGTGACGCCTTGGCAAAACCAGGTAGTCACAGTTAGGCCCCTGCATAACACCTTCCCTCACAAGGTAACACATAGCCGACCAGAAACCCTAGTCACCCCCCCTTAGGGATAGACAGACACACCAGTGGGCGTGACCAGGCGGTTGGGACACGCCCACCCAAGGAGTGTGGGCTGGAGCTAGGGGTAGCTCCAGCAGTGAAGTTCAAGTTGAACGGTACCAAGGTAGGAGCCCTGGTACCACTGGCTAGGAGGCAGACGGTGGTCTCCATCAGCAGGAGACGGGAAGACGGCTCGGCAGAACCGAGGTGGACCGGGACAGGGTTGTAGCCCGCCGGTACCTACATCGGGGACCTGACCGGAAACAGTGCACAAAGGGGGGTACTCGGACCCTGAAGCCAGCACCAGAACCTACGGGAACTGGTTAATTAACCGATTGAGGCCAGGACTAGAGGTCCTGTCCCACCCAAAGTCCCTCATAGAAGACAACAACCCACCGAATAGGGATAAGAGGTCACCGTCGAGGCCCAAAGATCCCACGGGCCAGCGACTTCAGGCACGGCTCCTTAGGCCACATCCAGCCAGGAGCGGACTCCCGAGTTCCATACCGGGGAAGTCCATTGAACACATAAAAGGTGCAGGAACAGGATAGAGATCACCAGCCGGGTGGGGCATCCCGAACGCAACCGGCCGCGGCACCGGCCACCACCATCTTGGTTTACCAGAGACTTGTGTGTGTTACTAATCATGACTACTCCAGCACCCCCTGCAGTCGCCATCCCCTGCACCGAACCACCGGGTCCTGGGGCCATGATCCCTACCCACGGAGGGGTTAACAACTTGCTGCACAACATCTCCCCCGGGTGCCCCATAACACCAGCGGTGGTGTCCCATCTCACCACACACCGTGGGTGGCGTCACGAACTTGCTACGGCCTAGCCCGTATATCTACGTCCCCCCATTTTATTCGGTGTCTCCGCTAGACCCCCGGGTCTAGAGACCCTCGAGTGACCACCCCTGAAGGCCCGGACCCAAGCAGCGCCGGCTGCTGGCACGGGGGCGGCACACCATCTAGTGAGCAGTTTCTATTCCGCACATTGTAGATTGGCGGCCACCAGAGAGGATCTGATCTGGAGCCGCAGACTGAGGACCGCATGTAGAGATCTGGCTTCTGTGATGTCGTCTCTGCTGTTCCCCCGACTCCATTGATCATTTCTCTGTTACAACCTTAAGAGTAAAACTGTTAAAGTGTAACTTTTATTGTGCTATGTTATATGGCGTCTGTCCACACAAACCTCCCACGGAGCCGCCGCCTCAGTCCTGTACGAGACGCGGACACTATAAAATCGTCCTTGTGGGCAGATCGCGCGGCTTCAGGTTTACATAAAACAATTTTATTACATGTGGCGTCTCCGGTGTCGCACTGGTGCGGGTAGAAAGGCAGCATCTTCTCCGGTGCAGGCGCCGATCATTGAGCCACCCGAGTATTAACTGGTGTACAGAACGAAATTGTCGCGGGCGGGGAGGACGCAGTCACCGCTACGCTCGCTAACGCTCGGGTCCGGCGCTGCTGCGATGGCTGCTCAAGCGGTGAGCCGGATCCGGGGACTCGAGCGGCGCTCCTCGCCCGTGAGTGAAAGGGGTGGTTGGTTTGAGGAATTTAGTCCGTGACGCCACCCACGGGTCGTGGTGAAGATAGGCACCACCGCTGCTGATGACGGGGATCCCGGGAGCGATGGTAGGGAGCAGCTGGGATGTTGTTTTCCCCCTCCGTGGGTAGGGGGGGGGGGGGGTCGGTGGTCCCGGGGCCAGATGATGTGACGGGGAGGCAGGGTCGGTGAGGTGCAGGGTTGCAGGGACAGCGCGGCACGATTGTACTCACTCAGCAAGAAAGGTACAAAGTCCTCGGTAAACCAAACGGCTGGATGGACGGGTCCCGCAGCCGGATGCAGTGTCTCTCCCCGGACAGGTGATGGCGGCTGTCTTTCCCTGCACCTTGATGTTCTCCTTCTGACTACTATGGATTCCCAACGGTAGTCCGCTCCCCGGTGTATGGGTACCGGAGGAGCCCGTTTGCCCGCAGGCGCTGGCCCTTGGGTCTCTAGCCTTAGGCGGTAGCTGTATACCCTCACGATGTGGGCTGTTGCCTTCAATCGGGACTTTTGCTGTTATGAAACCCCTGGGGATCCAGTCACATTCGGATCTGACTATTGACGGCGGCTCCAAGCCTGGTCGGGGTCCGATGGCCTGCCTGGGTGTGCTGGCTTCACTTCGCTCCCCGGTCGGTACCGGCGGGCCGTCGCCCGACCCCGGTCCTACGGTTCCGCGTTGCTCCACCACTCCTGCAGACGGCCACCACCGTCTGCCAACCTTGCTGTCAGTTCCTGGGCCACAAACCCAGCCACCCAAGTGTTTACTCCTCTCACTTCCAACTCCTAAACTGTTCTCTCACTTTTCCCGCCTCCAGGCCTGTGAACTCCTCGGTGGGTGGGGCCAACCGCTTGGCTCCACCCCACCTGGTGTGGACATCAGACACTGGAGGGAGGCAACAAGGGTTTTTGTGTTTGGCTGGTGTCCCTGTCTAATGGGGGTGTGGGTGTTTGTGTGTTATCTGTGACGACCTGGCTAGGCCAGGGCGCCACAAAATCTCTGGGGAACTTTTCATTTTGCCCAGAAATCCCTTTCAATAAGGATTGATTTGGTGCCAGTTTTGCATTCTATGGACGGACAGGGCACTTGCACACTTTTTAGCCTCGGTAGCCCCTGAAGAAGCCGGGCAGCTGGAGCAATTGGGTGAAACGCGTCGGTTATGTCTTAGGCAGGTAATTGTGTCAGGCAGTCAGGGTATTTTTCTCTTTCTTTATCAGATCTTCATCCGTCAATTTTTCAATTTAATTGCAAAGCAATCAATTAATATTAACAACTAGATGGCAATCAATCAGTATTAAAGGGACAATCCCCTTTATAACATATATGACGCGCCTACGGGGTCCCTGGGCTGAGTGCTACCCATCACCACACACCGTGGGTGGCGTCACGAACTTGCTACGGCCTAGCCCGCATATCTACGTGCCCCCATTTATTCGGCGTGTCAGCTAGACCCCCGGGTCTGGAGACCCTTGAGCCACCACCTCTGAAGGCCCGGACCCGAGCAGCGCCAGCTGCTGGCACGGGGGCGGCACACCCTAAAACTTGTCGTCACGAACAGGATACTTACCCATCCACTTACCTTGTGGAAGTGCACCTTGTATTGGACAGTCAGCGGTGATCCGTTGCCAAATTTTCAGAAGTCGCAATTTTGGTCGCCATTTTGGCGTGAAAAACTATAGCCCAACGTCTTCTTCCCCGCGAAAAGCGGGCGAAAGACGAAGCCCCGCCCCCTGGGAACGCGGCCGGAAAGCAAGGCCGGAAGTCGCAAAACGAAACTTACAGGCCTAAAAGAGGAGTGCCAGCAAAAGATCAAGGGGGAGCAGCGGGAAGATGTCTGTACTGAACCCCGATGGTGGAGCGGCGCCGGCCGCTGGAGCCCGCAGACAAAGCAGACGACGGCAATGTGGCGGCCCTCGCTCCGGTCGCATGAGCGGGGGGGAGCTGTGGCCCCGGTGGGGCGGGAAGCCTGATGCCCTGCAGAGTTTAAAAAGAAAATCTGCACTATCCTTTATTTGTATGCCATGACTCGCAAGCAGCGCGCATCTGTGGTACTCGGGCAGCTGACCGGCGCCGCCGAGCAGGAGGTAGAGACCTGGGCCGACACCGACCGGGTCTCGGTAACTGCAATTTTTGATAAGCTGCAGGTCGCTTTTGAGACCCGCACTGAAGCGGAGTTGCGGATGCAGTTCTATAACTGCCGACAGCGCCCGCAAGACAGCATCCGAGACTACGCCTTGAGGCTGCAGACGGCCCTACGCACCCTGAAGCAGGTGGACACTATTACTGAGGCCAAGAGCAACAAAATGCTGGTGGAGCAGTTCCTGCAGGGGCTGGGGTCCGCTGAAGATCGCAAACAACTACGGCTGTGGTCTCTGGAGCTTTGCGGTTCTAAAGGACCGGGCCAATAAAGCACTACAGACGGGTGATGCTGGTGCTCCCGACCCACCGTTTTGGCCGGTTGACACCGCTCCTGTCTCGGTAGCAGCTCCCTTGTTAACCCCGCCGGCTCCCGCAGCCGCGGCCAGGACTCCGAAGGACCTGTCGTCGCAAGTCCAGCGCCTGAGTGATCATGTCGCCAGGATCCTCGCTGCCTTGCAGCTACCGTAGAAAGCCAAGCCAGCGGAGAAGATACAGCTCACCGACAGCCCGGAGGACTTCCCGTGGATGCAGCGGAGGAGAAATAACGAGAGCCGGTACGGACCACCCGTTTGCTACAAGTGTAACAAGACTGGTCACTACTCTCGCCGGTGCCCTTTAAACGAGCAACCCCTGAGGCCAAGGGCCAATCCTCAGGAATAGATCCTCAAAGCCCAGCTGACTGGCGAGATCGGTACGTTGGAAGCCGCCCCATCATCTCCCTTGCTGTGGACGATATCCCGACCTACGCCCTTCTGGACACCGATTCGCAGGTAACAACTATGCCGCATATACTGTACAAGCAATACTGGTCTGATAGTGAGCTCACTCCCCCGGACCCCAGTTTAACCATCATTGCTGCTAACGGACTCCCGATGACCCAGGTGGGGTTTAAGGAGGTAACCCTGAAGGTGGGGCGGATAGAGCTGAAAGATCAAGGGCTAATTGTAGTGCAAAATTACCCTATTGACCGTGCCCCAAAAATGGTTCTAGGGACCAACGTGATTGAGAACTGCATGGGAGAGGTGCTGCACCTATTGCAACAACTGTGTTACAGCCGGAGGCAAGTGAACATGCTAGGTGTAGAGATTGGCGGTGTGCGAGTAATGGATGTGGCGCCTCTAGTGGTTCCTTCGCGGAGTGAAATGATGATTTGGTGTAGAGTGGCGGTGGGTCCCCGTGGACAGGATTACCCGGCAGTGGTGGAGCCTTTGCCGTCTGAGCATTGGCCTACAGTAATAGAAGCTAGAGGGGTGATTGATGTCAAGAAAAGAAAGGTGCCTGTGAGAGTGATGAACTGCGGAGAGGAAGAGGTTAGGCTACCCCGCTACGCCACCATTGCTAAATTGTTCACTGTAGATGCAGACGCCATCCAAGTAGCCGCCTCAACTATCACCGCATCACAGCCAGGCAGTGACACCCAATCCAGGCTGTTAGAGGGGTGGTACCGGGAGCTACATGTCGGCACCAAATCTACACCTGCACATCACAAGGAGGGAGTGTACCGGGTAGTGCAAGAGTACGAGCAGATATTCAGTAAACACCCGTTAGATTTTGGGAGGATTAAGGGGGTTCAGCACCATATTCCCACCGTCACACATTCACCTATCAAAGAGAGGTACAGGCCAATCCCACCTGCACATTACCAATGCGCTAAAGACATGTTGAGGAACATAAAAGAGGCAGGGGTCATTCGTGATAGTTGTAGTCCCTGGGCAGCTCCGTTGGTGCTGGTAAAGAAGAAGGATGGCACCATGAGGATGTGTGTGTGGATTATTGGAAGATTAACCAGATAACACAAAGATGCATACCCTCTTTCTCTCATTGAAGAGTCATTGGCCGCGCTAAAGGCTGCTAACTATTTCTCTACCCTTGACCTCACTAGTGGCTACTGGCAGGTGGCGGAAGAAGACCGTGAGAAGACTGCGTTCGCTACACCGATGGGACTCTGCGAGTTCAACAGCATGCCTTTCGGGCTGTGTAATGCCCCGGGAACCTTTCAGAGGCTCATGGACTGCTGGTTAGGACATCGCAACTTCGAGATGGTCCTGCTGTACTTGGATGATGTGATTGTGTATTCCAAGACATATGAGGCCCATCTAGAACATTTCGCAAAAGTGTTTGCTGCCCTCTTCAAGTACGGGATGAAATTGAAGCCCTCTAAGTGCCATCTGCTGAAGCCCCGAGTGCAGTACCTCAGGCATGTGGGGCATATGAGGTAAGGTGTGGCCCCGGATCCCGAGAAAATCACTGCCATCCAGAGTAGGCCGCAGCCTACCACGGTTAAGGAGGTGCGGCAGCTCTTGGGCCTGGTGGGCTACTACCGCCGCTTCATCAAAGGATACACTAAGATGGCCGCACCCATGCAAGACCTCCTCGTGGGACAGACCAAGAATGGCAGAAGTCCCGGACCTCCGTTTGCCTGGGGTGAGAAGCACGAGGAATCCTTCCAGCAATTGAAGTCGGCCCTAACTGGAGAAGAAATTCTGGCCTATCCGGACTATGGCCTTCCGTTCATCCTCTACACAGAACACAGATGCCAGCAACATGGGCTTGAGTGCTGTCCTGTCCCAGATGCAAGATGGCAGGGAGAAGGTGATCGCCTATGCAAGGAGGAAGCTCCGGCCGACGGAGAGAAACCCCAAGAATTACAGTTCTTTCAAGTTGGAGTTATTGGCACTCGTCTGGGCGATAACGGAGAGGTTCAAGAATTACCTGCTGTCGGCGAAGTTCACCGCCTATATGGATAACAACCGCTTGACCCACCTGAACACGGCAAAACTGGGGACCCTGGAACAGCGCTGGGTAGCCCGGCTAGCCAAATACGACTTTACCATTAAGTACAGGGCTGGCCGCAAGAACACCAATGCGGATGCTTTATCCCGGATGCCGCGTCTGTCCAAGGAAGGGGTGGACGAAGATGACCTAGAGGAAGTTGAGCTACCCGCGTTCCACCGGACGAGGGACGAAAAGCCTTACGTTGGCCAGCAGCAGGTAAGCTTTGACCCGTTGCCCCACCAGGGGTCGAAAGAGGCTCAAGACCAAGAGCCCGCGGTCCAGCTGGTCGATGATCTCTCAAGATGCTTCCAGGCTGGAGCCTACTGCCCCCCCAGAGGCGCAACGGTTATGGAAAGAAAGGGGCCGCCTCTACTTGCACCAAGGCAAGCTGTACCGGGGATTAATCAACCCGAAGACGCACGAGAAGGTCCGCCAGCTAGTGGTGCCGCAGGCATATGTGCCCATTGTGCTGAAGGCCTATCATGATGGGGCCGGACATTTCGGCTGGAAGAAGCTGGAGATGCTGCTAAGAGAACGCTTCTATTGGAGTGGGATGAGAGAGTCCGTAGAGGCCTGGTGTAGAGAATGTGGCCCATGTGCGCTGAGAAGACAGGACGAAACCAGCCAGAAGGTCCTGCTACAGCCGATTGTTACCCGCCAGCCGCTGGAGCTGGTCGCCTTGGATCATGTCAAGCTCACGCCTAGTCGGAGCGGGTATACGTACGCCCTAACCATTGTAGACCATTATTCCAGGCTCATGGTGTTGGTTCCCGTCAAGGATTTAACAGGCCGCACTGCAGCCAGGGCCTTCCAAGCGTACTTCTGCCGGCCGCATGGTTACCCGGAGAAGGTGCTCACGGACCAGGGCCTAGCCTTCGAAGCAGAGGTCTTTCAAGAGTTCTGCAACTTGTATGGGTGTAAAAAGATCCGGACCACGGCCTACCATGCCCAGACTAACGGGATATGCGAGAAAATGAATCACTTAGTTCTCAACCTCCTCAAAACCCTGCCTCTGAAAGAAAGGAACCTGTGGCCCGAGAAACTGCCCGACCTGGTGGATATGTACAATAACATCCCTTGCAGCTCCACCAAGTGCACGCCTGCGTACCTGATGAGGGCCCGGCCTGGAAAGTTGCCGGTAGACCTAGAATTGGACGTCGAGGTACCGAGACCATCTTCTCCACTGATAATTGGGACGTTAAGTGCCAGAAACAGTATCGGCAGATTCAGGAGTATTATGTTCTGTATATGGCTCTATCCATGTACAAATTATGGCACGGTTTAAAATTCTGTGTATGTTGGTTGTTCTAACCTTTCTCAGATTCAGGAGTATGTAGAGAGGAACCTGCACCAGAGCAGAGAGAAGCAAGAGCAGCGTTTCAACAGGTGGGCCCGGGCTGCTCCCTTTAGGCCCGGAGACGTGGTACTGAAGAGAAAAAGAAGGACACACAAGCTAGACGACCAGTGGGAAAGGACTCCTTATGTTATCCAACCCACTGAATGGGAGGACAAGAAAACCTACCTCGTCAGTCGTGACCAGGGAAGGACTACGGCCACTGTTTCCAGGGACCACCTGAAGAAGTGCCCGGAGCCCCTGAAGATGGTGGAAGGGGTCTCCTCTCCAACGCCGAGCGTGGACCAGAAGAAGGAGGTGATCCATACTGTGATGGGTGATTTTCCGGCTGATTGGCCTATGCAGAATGGAGCGGTGATTGTTCCCACAACCTGTGGAAGATGTAGAGCCAGAAGAGCCTGTCTGCAACACACCAGCACCAGTGCCCAGGGATGCACCTACACCCCGCAGGTCTCTGCCAGCCATACCCGAGATTGGGGAAGAGGGGGCTGTAGTTCCCTCTCCCCCACCAGCCCCATGCGAACCTAGAGTGCTTAGAAGGTCCACACGCCCTAACTTAGGTCAGACACCACTTAGGTGCAGAGAGACCGCAATCTAGTGGGTGGTGTATGTTCATTGTGTAAATATGAGTGTGAATGAATACCAATCAACCGTATGCTTCACCTGATTAGGAGTATTAGGAAGCGGAACCCGGCTACCCACAGTTCAGTTCCCCGTTGGGACAGTGTGCCTTTGATGTTTCCCGTTGCAATTAAAAGTTAAAACCAAAGACAATGGCTGAGAACTTGCAGGCCAACCCATAAACTATTGGGCCTCGTAAATAGCCCCAAACCAACCTTCTCACAAGCCGCAGTCTCTGGAGAGGCTGGTTGGAGGATGGGCCTGCGGTAGAGTAGGCCGAGGCCCTGTCACCAGCAAAACCGGTGACAACCCTCCTGGTCAGGGGTCCCCTGGACGTGGGGCCCTTGAAAGGACTGCCGGGTAAGGAACTTTTTACCCGGCCCGTTTGGGCAACACCCGGACCTACCCTGGACTTGGCAAGGGGTGCCGATTTGTGTTTTAGTGGCGGCACCAGGGCTAGGTTGTTTTGGGTGGGTGAAGTGAGGAGGTGCCGGTCCGTCCCGTTTTAAATGTGTAACGTTCAAGTAACATGCCTCCCGTAAGGGAAGAAAAAACAAATTTGCTTATGTGTACAAATATTATTATACATGTAGATTGTTCCTATTCCTTTTATCTTTTGCAGTTACAAAAATAAACCGGTGGTGGTCGGACAGCCCACGGACGGTCTGTGTTTAACTAAGGGGAAGTGTGACGTCCTGGCAAAACCAGGTAGTCACAGGTAGGCCCCTGCATAACACCTTCCCTCACAATGTAACACACAGCTGACCAGAAACCCTAGTCACTCCCCCTTAGGGACAGACAGACAAAGCAGTGGGCGTGACCAGGCGGTTGGAACACGCCCACCCAGGGGTCTAGACAGCCCAGGGCGGGAAAACAAGCAGTCTAATTTTAGAGTTCAGTTTGGAGAGGAGTGTGGGCTGGAGCTAGGGCTAGCTCCAGCAGTGAAGTCCAAGTTGAACGGTGCCAGGGTAGGAGCCCTGGTAACACTGGCTAGGAGGCAGACGGTGCTCTCCATCAGCAGGAGATGGGAATACGGCTCGGCAGAACAGTGGTGGACCAGGACAGGGTTGTAGCCCGCCGGTACCTACATCGGGGACCCGACCGGAAACCGTGCACAAAGGGGGGTACTCGGACCCTGAAGCCAGCACCAGAACCTACTGGAACTGGTTTATTAACTGATTGAGGCCAGGACTAGAGGTCCTATCCCACCCAAAGTCCCTCATAGAAGACAACAGTCCACCGAATAGGGATAAGAAGTCACCGCCAAGGCCCAAAGATCCCACGGGCCAGCGTCTGCAGGCAGGCTCCTTAGGCCACATCCAGCCGGGAGCGGACTCCCGAGTTCCATACCGGGGAAGTCCATTGAACACAAAAAGGTGCAGGAACAGGATAGAGACCACCAGCCGGGTGGGGGATCCCGAATGCATCCGGCCGCGGCACCGGCCACCATCATCTTGGTTTACCAGAGACTTATGTGTGTTACTAATCGTGACTACTCCAGCACCCCCTGCGGTCGCCATTCCCTGCACCGAACCACTGGGTCCCGGGGCCACCATCCCTGCCCATGGAGGGGTTAACAACTTGCTGCACAACATCTCCCCCGGGTGCCCCATAACAGCAGCGGTGTTGTCCCACCTCACCACACACCGTGGGTGGCGTCACGAACTTGCTACGGCCTAGCCCGTATATCTACGTCCCCCCATTTATTCGGCGTGTCCGTGAGACCCCCAGGTCCGGAGACCCTCGAGCCACCACCCCTGAAGGCCCGGACCCGAGCAGCGCCGGCTGCTGGCACGGGGGCAGCACACCATCTAGTGAGCAGTTTCTATTCCGCACATTGTAGATTGGCGGCCACCAGAGAGGATCTGATCTGGAGCCGCAGACTGAGGACCGCATGTAGAGATCTGGCTTCTGTGATGTCGTCTCTGCTGTTCCCCGACTCCATTGATCATTTCTCTGTTACAACCTTAAGAGTAAAACTGTTAAAGTGTAACTTTTATTGTGCTATGTTATATGGCGTCTGTCCACACAAACCTCCCACGTAGCCGCCGCCTCAGTCCTGTACGAGACGCGGACACTATAAAATCGTCCTTGTGGGCAGATCGCGCGGCTTCAGGTTTACGTAAAACCATTTTATTACTTTTGGCGTCTCCGGTGTCGCACTGGTGCGGGTGGACAGGCGGCATCTTCTCCGGTGCAGGTGCCGATCATTGAGGCGCCCGAGTATTAATTGGTGAACAGAACGAAATCTCTGGGGAACTTTTCATTTTGCCCAGAAATCCCCTTCAGTAAGGATTGATTTGGTGCCTGGTTTGCATTCTATGGACGGACAAGGAACTTGCACACTTTTTAGCCTCGGTAGCCCCTGAAGAAGCCGGGCAACTGGAGCAATTGGGTGAAACGCGTCGGTTATGTCTTAGGCAGGTAATTGTGTCAGGCAGTCAGGGTATTTTTCTCTTTCTTTATCAGATCTTCATTTGTCAATTTTTCAATCTAATTGCAAAGCAATCAATTAATATTAACGACCAGACGGCAAATCAATCAGTATTAAAGGGACGGTCCCCTTTATAACATATATGATGCGCCTACGGGGTCTCTGGGCTGAGGGCTACCCATCACCGGGCCTGTTTGGGGATGTCACAATGGCCTGGCCCGGCTCCGTGACCTTGTCAGTGTCAATAAAAGATGGGGATGATGGGAGCTGTTAGTTATTATTCGTGACGCCTCCTTTGGTGTGTGGCCAGGTATTAGCTGCCGCTGCGGGAGGCCTTATCCGGGACGGATGATAACGCAGCTCGGATGGTATAGATCTCCACAGGCACAGCTTAGGCCCCGGGGAGGATGTGGGGAGTAGTACTCCACTCTAATGAAGGGGCGCGGGGAGGATCAGACGACAGCGGGTGCAGCTTAAGTCCTTTACTCACTCAGATGTCACCTCCTTTGGACTGCCGGACTCCACCGTCATGGGCCCCGGCCGATCCTGGAGAGTTCAGAGGTCAGAACCGGTGTTTCGTTCAGTGAGTCCTTCCTCCCTGCGCTGTGTTGTGCGAGTCCCTGCGGCTTGAAGCTATGTTGGGACCCGAGTCCTTGGGTGTGTGCCCTATGGTCACGACTCCTGGCTCTATGTGCTGCTTTGCCCCGGGCGCTGTGTGTGGGTCAGAAGACTTGAAATCCTCTGCCCGGTGGATTCTTCTGGCGGGACGTGCGGTGCCCACCAGCCTAGGGCTCCGCACCCTGAGGTGTGCGCTGGTCCTGAGGGAGCTATCAGCACTCCCCTCAGCAACCGTGTCCTCCTGCGTCTCACTTGTTTCCTGTCCTGGACTAGAATGTGTATAATATATATATATATATATATATATATATATATATATATATATACATACATACACACACCATATTATACACATACATACATACATATATATATGTGTCTCTGTGTGTATATATATGTGTGTGTGTCTCTGTGTGTATGTGTGTGTGTGTGTCTCTGTGTGTATATATATGTGTGTGTCTGTGTATATATGTGTGGGTCTCTGTGTGTATGTATATATATATATATATATATATATATATATATATATATATATATATATATATATATATATATATATATATATATATATATATATATATATATATATATATATATATATATATATATATATATATATATATATATATATATATATATATATATATATATATATATATATATATATACACACCGAGACCCACACACATATATACACACCGAGACCCACACACATATATACACACCGAGACCCACACACATATATATATATATATATATATATATATATATATATATATATATATATATATATATGTGTGGGTCTCGGTGTGTATATATGTGTGTGGGTCTCGGTGTGTATATATGTGTGTGGGTCTCGGTGTATATATATATATATATATATATATATATATATATATATATATATATATATATATATATATATATATATATATATATATATATATATATATATATATATGTGTGTGTGTGGGTCTCGGTGTGTATATATATGTGTGTGGGTCTCGGTGTGTATGTGTGTGGGTCTCGGTGTGTATGTGTGTGGGTCTCGGTGTATATGTGTGTGGGTCTCGGTGTATATGTGTGTGGGTCTCGGTGTGTATGTGTGTGGGTCTCGGTGTGTATGTGTGTGGGTCTCGGTGTGTATGTGTGTGGGTCTCGGTGTGTATGTGTGTGGGTCTCGGTGTGTATGTGTGTGGGTCTCGGTGTGTATATATATGTGTGTGGGTCTGGGTGTGTATATATGTGGGTCTGGGTGTGTATATATGTGGGTCGGTGGGTGTCTGTGTGGGTGGGTGTATCTGTATGTGTGGCGCCCTGGACTAGCCAGGTCGTCACAGGTAACACACACACACCCCCACCCCCACTAGACAGTTACATTAGCCAAACACAAAACCCTTGTTGCCTCCCTCCAGGGTCTGATGTCTACACCAGGTGGGGCGGAGCCAAGCGGTTGGCCCCACCCACCGAGGAGTTCACAGCCCTGGAGGCGGGAAAAGTGTCAGTTAGAGGTTGGAGAACAGTGGAGGAGGTTGAAGTGAGAGGAGTAAGTGGAGAGTGTCTGGGTTTGTGGCCCAGGCACTGACAACAAGGTTGGCAGACGGTGGTGACCGTCTGCAGGAGTGGTGGAGCGTCGCGGAACCGTAGGACCGGGGTCGGGCGGTGGCCCGCCGGTACCGACCGGGGAGCGAAGTGAAGCCAGCACAAACAGGCAGGGACATCGGACCCTGACTAGGCTTGGAGTCGCCGTCAACAGTCAAATCCGAGTGTGACAGGAACCCCAGGGGTTTCCTAACAACCAAAGACCGGTTAGAAGGCAACTGTCCACACCGTGAGGGTATACAGCTACCGCCAAAGGCTAGCGACCCAAGGGCGAGCGCCTGCGGGCAAACGGGCTCCTCCGGCATCCATACACCAGGGAGCGGACTACCGTTGGGGACCCATCGTAGTCAAGACAGTACACAAAGGTGTAGGGAAAGACAGCCACCATCACCTGTCCGGGGAGAGACACTGCAGCCGGCTGCGGGACCCGTCCATCCAGCAGTTTGGTTTACCGGAGACTTTGTGCATCTCTTGCTGAGTGAGTACAGCCGTGCCATCCGGTACCGCGCTGCGCTGTCCCTGCAACCCTGCACCTCACCAACCCTGCCTCCCCGTCACATCACCGGGCCCCGGGACCACCGACCTCTACCCAAGGAGGAGGAAAACAACATCCCAGCTGCTCCCTACCATCGCTCCCGGGATCCCCGTCACCAGCAGCGGTGGTGCCCACCTTCACCACAACCCGTGGGTGGCATCACGGACTAAATCCCCTCACAAACCAACCCCCTTTTCACTCACGGGCGAGGAGCGCCGCTCGAGTCCCCGGATCCGGCCCACCCCTCGAGCCACCGAGCAGCAGCAGCAGCGCCGGACCCGAGCGTTAGCGAGCGCAGCGCCTTGCTACCCGCGAGATGTGTGTGTATGTATGTGAGATATATATATATATATATATATATGTGTTGCTCCCCGGTGTTTAGCCCCTTCCCCCGGGTTCCTGAACTACTGAGCAGAGGGTCCACCACATCTGTGTGTTTGGTGGATTGTGGTTGTTGTCCGGTGATGACCCCCTCCGAGATGAATACTGCACCTCACTAGAGGTGGTGACTGAGGCCTCAGGGGCGCCATATGTACATAATTTGGTGATTTATTAGTGGCTGTGGAGACGAGGCCCGGCCTCACAGCTCACATAGGTTACGCTTTTATGTATTTGCACTTTATATTTTACAGGTTCTTCAGTAAAAGCTGTGACCGGTCGCTTTCCCCCGATAACCCGCGTCTGACCGATTATTGGGGGGTCAGGTTGTATTACACATATAATGTCCTCACCGCTGTCGTCACCTCTGTGTATTTGTTTTTGGGCACTTACACCTTCACCATTTGGCGCTTTTATTTTAGTGCCGCCAGTAAAGTTGTATTTTAACTTTTTTACAGCAAGTTTTCTGTCAGCAATCCTTATATCACCAGGTGAGAAGCCACAGCACAAAGGCTGCTCACATACAGAACCCATGTAGCCAGTATGTGCACTGTATGGCGATACTATGTATTCACTGTATAGCACTATTATGTGTGCACTGTATGGCAATGCAATGTATTCACTGTATAGCACTATTATATGTGCACTGTATGGCAATGCAATGTATTCACTGTATAGCACTATTATGTGTGCACTGTATGGCAATGCAATGTATTCACTGTATAGCACTATTATATGTGCACTGTATGGCGATGCAATGTATTCACTGTATAGCACTATTATATGTGCACTGTATGGCGATGCAATGTATTCACTGTATAGCACTATTATGTGTGCACTGTATGGCAATGCAATGTATTCACTGTATAGCACTATTATATGTGCACTGTATGGCGATGCTATGTATTCACTTTATAGTACTATTATATGTGCACTGAATGGCGATGCTATGTATTCACTGTATAGTACTATTATATGTGCACTGTATGGCAATGCAATGTATTCACTGTATAGCACTATTATATGTGCACTGTATGGCGATGCTATGTATTCACTTTATAGCACTATTATATGTGCACTGAATGGCGCTGTTATGTATTTACTCTATATTAACACTGTAGGTCCACTCTGAACCGCATCTTTCCCTGCACATGACGGATGATTTGATCAGCCACCATGTGCTTCTATCAGCCGCGGGAGGCTCAGAGATCTGTGACAGCGGGATATAAAAGCGCCCATCATTCCACGTGACCCTGGCGTGATCGCGGAGCGCTGATGGGTGGCCCTGACAGCCGGGGGTCATCTGATGGCTCCTGCGAGCGACATTCTGCTGCGCACAGCACAAGACATCGGCAGATCAAAGCCTCAAGAAGCAAAATACAATAAAAAGTGGGAAAAAAATGTTCTCTTTCCAGTGCGAAACATAAAATGAATGATGTCATTCAAAAGTACAACCCGGCCGCAAACCATGAGCCCTCGTGTGGCACTGAGGGTGGAAATATAAAAAAAAAAAAGTTAGGGAAGGAAAAATCGAAAGCGCAAAAAAGGTAAAATTGCTGGGTGGTGAAGGGGTTAAATGCAGAATTTGGTAGAGAATTACAGGATGATTGCTCCGGCACAACCAGAATCCTGTGCGGCGCTGGTTGGGGGCCCTGGCGGCCGCGCTGGTTGGGGGCCCGCGGCGGCGCTGGTTGGGGGCCCTGGCGGCCGCGCTGGTTGGGGGCCCGCGGCGGCGGCGCTGGTTGGGGGCCCTGGCGGCGGCGGCGCTGGTTGGGGGCCCTGGCGGCGGCGGCGCTGGTTGGGGGCCCTGGCGGCCGCGCTGGTTGGGGGCCCGCGGCGGCCGCGCTGGTTGGGGGCCCTGGCGGCGGCGGCGCTGGTTGGGGGCCCTGGCGGCGGCGGCGCTGGTTGGGGGCCCTGGCGGCGGCGGCGCTGGTTGGGGGCCCTGGCGGCGGCGGCGCTGGTTGGGGGCCCTGGCGGCGGCGGCGCTGGTTGGGGGCCCTGGCGGCGGCGGCGCTGGTTGGGGGCCCTGGCGGCGGCGGCGCTGGTTGGGGGCCCTGGCGGCGGCGGCGCTGGTTGGGGGCCCTGGCGGCGGCGGCGCTGGTTGGGGGCCCTGGCGGCGGCGGCGCTGGTTGGGGGCCCTGGCGGCGGCGGCGCTGGTTGGGGGCCCTGGCGGCGGCGGCGCTGGTTGGGGGCCCTGGCGGCGGCGGCGCTGGTTGGGGGCCCGCGGCGGCGGCGCTGGTTGGGGGCCCGCGGCGGCGGCGCTGGTTGGGGGCCCTGGCGGCGGCGCTGGTTGGGGGCCCTGGCGGCGGCGCTGGTTGGGGGCCCTGGCGGCGGCGCTGGTTGGGGGCCCGCGGCGGCGGCGCTGGTTGGGGGCCCTGGCGGCGGCGCTGGTTGGGGGCCCTGGCGGCGGCGCTGGTTGGGGGCCCTGGCGGCGGCGCTGGTTGGGGGCCCTGGCGGCGGCGCTGGTTGGGGGCCCTGGCGGCGGCGCTGGTTGGGGGCCCTGGCGGCGGCGCTGGTTGGGGGCCCTGGCGGCGGCGCTGGTTGGGGGCCCTGGCGGCGGCGCTGGTTGGGGGCCCGCGGCGGCGGCGCTGGTTGGGGGCCCGCGGCGGCGGCGCTGGTTGGGGGCCCGCGGCGGCGGCGCTGGTTGGGGGCCCTGGCGGCGGCGCTGGTTGGGGGCCCTGGCGGCGGCGCTGGTTGGGGGCCCTGGCGGCGGCGCTGGTTGGGGGCCCTGGCGGCGGCGCTGGTTGGGGGCCCTGGCGGCGGCGCTGGTTGGGGGCCCTGGCGGCGGCGCTGGTTGGGGGCCCTGGCGGCGGCGCTGGTTGGGGGCCCGCGGCGGCGGCGCTGGTTGGGGGCCCTGGCGGCGCTGGCGGATGACGGAGGTTTGGATAGATGGTATGTGAGAAAGATTAGCGGATCTCTGTGGACCGGAGCGTGTCCCTCTGCCTCCATCTGCCGGTCAGTCACTGGTACTGCACAGCTCACTTGGTCTTTCTGAATATTTATGACATACAAGCAGCACAGACAGGTAATAAGGGTCTCTGCAGGAACAATATATGGCCTCTGCTGCCCAAGAGCTCATAATAATGCACAATCCCACCTGCTTTGGAGCTAGAAATGGCCCCCTGACCTCTCCGAGTCCTGCAGGCACCAATGATCTGTCGTTCACCTCTGTAGTAGCTGATGACGTGTTTATACCCGCCCAGATTTCATCTATTGACATCCGCTGTGCGGGTACAGACCGTGTCATGCAGCAGGAACCAGAGCAACAGCTGCAAACAGAGCAAGCTCCGATCGCTGCAAATTATCCACCTTCATGTCTCTATCAGCATTAGAATGTTGGAAATGGGGGAAGATGTCGCATCCGTCGCCCCCATCGAGCCTCCAGCAGCAGGAATGCGGGTGTTAATGGCAGTGTATATCAATGGCCCCTTGTGTATGAAGCGCAGACTACGGCAGGACGCCAGACTACACGGGAATATCACACTGCAGCATTACAATATTATACACGTGATCCCGAAAATTGAACGGCCCCAAAATGGCGGTGATAAAACTACAGCAGGTGTCACTCTCAGGGGAGCAGCAGTCAGTGTGCACACAGAGGGGGCCACACACAGAGGGGGCCACACACAGAGGGGGCCACACACAGGGGGGGCCACACACAGGGGGGGCCACACACAGGGGGGGGGGCACACACAGGGGGGGGGGCACACACAGAGGGGGCCACACACAGGGGGTCAGTGCGGTCCTCCATCACGTGTCCTCCCTGGATTATCACACAGGGCAACGCTGTTGTACTCGGCCGCTCATTTTCATTCAAGTCTGATCCACAATGTGGATAAGAACAGGACCGGACACATGCATCTGTTATTAGAACTGAAGCTTTCTGGGTCTGTGTGCGAGAAAAAACAGATACAGGTGTGAATGCCGCCTTAGGCCGCTCCTCACATACCGGAGACACATTGTCACACAAGATACAGGGAAGGACCAAGCGCACAGAGAAGGGGAAGGGAAACCCTGCGTCTAGGGAAGGGGGAGATGGTGACCCCTGACCAAACCTACTGCTGGTACATGGGGTCCCTCACCGCCCTAGAGAGGTTCTGCACCCATGCGCCGAGACGGATACCTCACCCTGGCTGACCCTGAAACTAGGCCATAGGTAGGGAACGGATGGGATGAGCGCTCAGTCAACCCCACTAAGCTCTAAAGAAGACACAGGGAGCACACACAGGGGAAAGTGAATGAACAACTTATCTCCAAGAAGACTCATGGAAGGGTACAGCAACAAATGACAGTGTTTCTTCAGATGAATACAAGCCGCCTGCTCGCATCCAAGACCTGTATGGGAATATAACTCTATCACCAGCAAACACCAAGGGGAAATGTGGGTATTTGAGGACACAAGGGGAAGTGCTGATGATGATTAGCAGCTGAGAGGTGAGGATATCTGCAGGGTCCTAAACAGAAAGGGATAAACCCCAAGCAGAGTAGATACACAGGATATCATATACACCTCAGCAGGAAGAATAGAAGGTCAGGGAGCAGTTTGTGCAGCCAAACACTACAAACTTCTACAGCCGGACACCACAGGACTGTCTGTGACATGTACCTGGGCTCAGAACATTGCAATCTGGCTGTTTTGTGATTTTGGTATGCCATATGATGCTTCCTGCTGAATCTCTTCATGGAGTGATGCTGCCCCCACAGGTGGGATGACTCTAGTGCATGGTGGGGCGGTTATATATGTAGAATAGTGTAAGCGCTGCTGCCAGGAGAAACCGTGAAATCAGCCGCTGGTGACTCCATGGACAATCCCTGTAAGGCGATATTCACACAGATATTTTAAGGTGGAAAAATTTGTTGAGTTTTTCAAGAGGAAACTTCTTTATAAAAACACGTTTTTTTGTGGGGGCTTTTTAGAGGAATTTTTCTTTTCCTGAACAGTTTTTGAAGATTTTTTGTAGCCGGTTTGTTCTTTGCCTCCTTTTCACCGGACGGTGCCTGGTTTGGATCAGATTCCATCAGGCTTTACAAAAGGGAAATGCACTTTTTTTCCCTAAGACTTTTTTTAAAAAAAAAAACCAAAAAAACTCTTAAAAAAACAAAAAGCTTAAAAATTTCCGTGAGTGAAGAGCAAAGTGGATCTCCCCTGGGGATGAATAGGAAGTATTTTTGGAAGCAGTTTTTGAGGATTTTGGAACGGATTTGCTCCAGACCTTAGGCGGCCATCATGCTTCACTATGGTCGGATCCGCCGTCATCAGCTCTTCCCTCGTTCCCGGGGTCTCGGTGTTTTGCTCCTCTCGGCTGCTTTTCTCAGCCCCTCTGATCCTCGATCTTTTGCGCTCCCGTCTCTGACTCTTTATCCGCTGATTTCATCCACAAAACGTTTTTTTGATGAATTTTGCAGCTAAAAAATCTACAAAACTGCCTCTAAAAGAGAGATTTTGAAGCAGTTTTGTAACGATGCATTTTTTTTCTTTTTCTGCATTTTTTCTGCTTTTAAGTCCTGTTTTTTGTGTCCTATTTATTATATGGTGTGTAGGAATATGGCTTGGTTTTCACTGTTTTTTGCTGCAAAAACACTAAAAAAACTTACAAGAAATGCAGATTTTACAACAATTTCCGCACTGAAAATTCACCAAAGAAATGACATTAAATTCTATTAATATAAATGGAATTAAACAACGCAGCGCACGTGGTAATTTCACATTGTGCAGTTACTCTCCTTCTCCTCATGGTGGTGGTAGAACTCCATGGATACGTTTCTCCTGGTCCCTTCCTTCTCCACATCCAGGGGGCAGCACTGAGCCCCTCTCTGCTCCTGTACTCTGTCTACAAGCCCCTCTGTACTGGTCGCCTCCGGGGTCTGCTCTGCAGTGGGTTCAGCTTTATGGATAATGAAGACTTCCCATCCAGTGCACATACAGATAGGAGACCTGTATATGCCTTTTAAATGGAAATTCCTATATGGATATAAAGGGACAGTTGCAAAAATCCTCACACCTTTATATAAAAACAATTGGAAAAATGTCCGTCTTAGAAGTGATATGTGAAAGGAAGAGGGAAAATAAAAGAAGCATGATCTGTGCCTACAAGCCTACCAAGAACATAGTGCTATCTGTGCTTGTAAAACTATTAGGAAGGCAATACTATCTGTGCTTGTAACACTATTAGAAAGGCAGTACTATCTGTGCTTGTAACACTATTAGAAAGGCAGTACTATCTGTGCTTGTAACACTATTAGAAAGGCAGTACTATCTGTGCTTGTAACACTATTAGAAAGGCAGTACTGTCTGTGCTTGTAAAACTATTAGGAAGGCAGTACTATCTGTGCTTGTAACACTATTAGCAATGCAGTACTATCTGTGCTTGTAACATTATTAGGAAGGCAGTACTATCTGTGCTTGTAACATTATTAGGAAGGCAGTACTATCTGTGCTTGTAACATTATTAGGAAGGCAGTACTATCTGTGCTTGTAACAATATTAGGAAGGCAGTACTATCTGTGCTTGTAACACTATTAGGAAGGTAGTACTATCTGTGCTTGTAACATTATTAGGAAGGCAGTACTATCTGTGCTTGTAACAATATAAGGAAGGCAGTACTATCTGTGCTTGTGACAATATTAGGAAGGCAGTACTATCTGTGCTTGTAACAATATTAGGAAGGTAGTACTATCTGTGCTTGTAACAATATTAGGAAGGTAGTACTATCTGTGCTTGTAACAATATTAGGAAGGTAGTACTATCTTTGCTTGTAACAATATTAGGAAGGCAGTACTATCTGTGCTTGTAACATTATTAGGAAGGCAGTACTATCTGTGCTTGTAACAATATTAGGAAGGCAGTACTATCTGTGCTTGTAACAATATTAGGAAGCCAGTACTATCTGTGCTTGTAACAATATTAGGAAGGCAGTACTATCTGTGCTTGTAATACTATTAGGAATGCAGTACTATCTGTGCTTGTAACAATATTAGGAAGGCAGTACTATCTGTGCTTGTAACAATATTAGGAAGGCAGTACTATCTGTGCTTGTAACAATATTAGGAAGCCAGTACTATCTGTGCTTGTAACAATATTAGGAAGGCAGTACTATCTGTGCTTGTAATACTATTAGGAATGCAGTACTATCTGTGCTTGTAACAATATTAGGAAGGCAGTACTATCTGTGCTTGTAACAATATTAGGAAGGCAGTACTATCTGTGCTTCTAACAATATTAGGAAGGCAGTACTATCTGTGCTTGTAACAATATTAGGAAGCCAGTACTATCTGTGCTTGTAACAATATTAGGAAGGCAGTACTATCTGTGCTTGTAATACTATTAGGAATGCAGTACTATCTGTGCTTGTAACAATATTAGGAAGGCAGTACTATCTGTGCTTGTAACAATATTAAGAAGGCAGTACTATCTGTGCTTGTAACAATATTAGGAAGGCAGTACTATCTGTGCTTGTAACAATATTAGGAAGGCAGTACTATCTGTGCTTGTAACAATATTAGGAAGGCAGTACTATCTGTGCTTGTAACAATATTAGGAAGGCAGTACTATCTGTGCTTGTAACAATATTAGGAAGGCAGTACTATCTGTGCTTGTAACACTATTAGGAATGCAGTACTATCTGTGCTTGTAACAATATTAGGAAGGCAGTACTATCTGTGCTTGTAACAATATTAGGAAGGCAGTACTATCTGTGCTTGTAACACTATTAGGAAGGCAGTACTATCTGTGCTTGTAACACTATTAGGAATGCAGTACTATCTGTGCTTGTAACACTATTAGGAATGCAGTACTATCTGTGCTTGTAACAATATTAGGAAGGCAGTACTATCTGTGCTTGTAACAATATTAGGAAGGCAGTACTATCTGTGCTTGTAACACTATTAGGAATGCAGTACTATCTGTGCTTGTAACAATATTAGGAAGGCAGTACTATCTGTGCTTGTAACAATATTAGGAATGCAGTACTATCTGTGCTTGTAAGAATATTTTACAGTATTGTGTTGAAAAGCCCATATAAAATGCTGTTTTTTTTATATTTACACCATATACATTACATAAATTGCGCTGTACATCGATGTTGCGCTTTTCTACAGTTTGCGCTGCGTTGCTCAGTCTCGGGCAGCGCTGCAGTCTCTTGCTGCGGTTTCTTGCATTGTTGCCCCCTCTGCAGATGTCCTGGATCCTGAGTGATAGACGCTGTGGGAGATGTGAGTGCAGCGCCGGCTCTCTGCTTCTATCTCCGCCGCCGGCGTAGCGTCTAACTGTGACAGCAGACATTGTACGGGGGCAGAGAGTGAGACCAGCACCAGGGGGCAGGAGCAGGGGCAGGCGCAGGGGGCGCAGGATTCTGTGCTTTGGCCCAGAATGTAGAAATGTTTCCATCCGGCCCTGACAAGTAACAAGCGGTAGAATAATCCGCTGTAGCTCGCATGTGCAGCTGTGCTCTCCCACCAGCAGAGGGCGCCTGTGTCCCAGTGATGGGAGGATTTGTCATGTTGACACAATGTTGATAAAAGTGGAATATAATGAAAATAGTAATTACCTCGTAAACCGCAGCGCATTATTGCTGTGTAATTGTGTAATATACCGCCATTATGTGTGACAGGTAAATAAATAGTGTGTGCGGCATCTGCGCCGGATGAATCAGACCCAACGGTTACCACCATCATCACCATCACCACCACCATCATCATCCTCATCACCATCACCATCCAGGTCTGTCACTGTTTCAACCGCGGATCGTCCCTAGTCCTGGCGGTAACACACAGCCTCCTGAATGCTGCTCTGTGGCCTCCTTCTATAATAGAGTCACCAGTCATACAGCCAGCTATAAACGCAGCATTTCCGGCAGGAGGAAAGGTGAGGTGGGGCGGGGGGGGGGGGTGTTATGTTTTGGGGTCCGAGAATGTTGTAATATTCCTCGGGAGGTCCAGAGATTGCGCCTGTCTCTCCCTGGGGCGCCTGCGCACATCATGCAGTAAAGCAAGCCTGTGCGTTGTGGTTGATGCACTCTAATGCTCGATCAAGTAACAAGCAGGGCCGCACGCTCACTCATCACTAGTTTTCACCATTCTTGTTATCATACCACCTCTATGTAATATATTTGTGGTAACCTTGTGTGGTGCGCGGCAGGGGCTGTGCTCCCTTGTGTGGTGCGCGGCAAGGGATGTTATCCCTCGTGTGGTGAGCGGCAGGGGCTGTGCTCCCTTGTGTGGTGCGTGGCAGGGGCTGTGCTCCTTCGTGTGGTGCGCGGCAGGAGCTGTTATCCCTCGTGTGGTGCGTGGCAGGGGCTGTGCTCCCTCGTGTGGTGCGCAGCAGGGGCTGTGCTCCCTTGTGTGGTGCGCGGCAGGGGCTGTGCTCCTTCGTGTGGTGCGCGGCAGGAGCTGTTATCCCTCGTGTGGTGCGCAGCAGGGGCTGTGCTCCCTTGTGTGGTGCGCGGCAGGGGCTGTGCTCCCTTGTGTGGTGCGCGGCAGGGGCTGTGCTCCCTTGTGTGGTGTGCGGCAAGGGCTGTTTTCCCTCGTGTGGTGCGTGGCAGGGGCTGTGGGCGACTAAACTTCTGTCTTGACAAAATCTGACCTGTCTGTGTTCATTAAATGATCAATATTTCAGCTTTGCAGCAGCTTTATTTTAATAACCTAAGCGAAATTTGGGAGAGTTTCAGCTTTCAAAAGAGTAATTTACGAAACCAATGGATGAATTTAAAGTCAGGTTATAAGCTTTTATTTACATAACATGGATAGGCGTTAGAAGTTCTCTCAGGGACTGTATATTATCAGATATAGGGAGCAGATGTGTTGGTGGAGCAGGTCTGGTAACAGCTGTTTTTTATTTTTTATTCCCTTTCTTTATTTTTTCCCTCTTTTTTTTTCTGGTCCAACGTTTTACTGTTTCTTTTTCTATTCAGTGACTCGTCTTCTTTGTGCACCGCTATGTCCCGTGCCCCGAGTGACGGTATTATACTAGCCGCACCGTCGCATGCACCAGAACTTACATTTCATCTTGTATCAAGGTCGTCCTTGTATTTGTGAGATCTGAACCCCGAGTTTTGACCCGAAACGCGACAATTATAATCCGCCTCGAAAGATCAATACCAATCTGCAGTGATTGATCAGGAGTTGCCGGTGAGGCCTTGCGGACGGCTGTCAGTCATAAGCGCCGGATCGATATTTTTTTTTCTGCACGCCATCAGAATGTTAATTGGAATTTTTTTTTTTGTTCCGTTTAGTTTTTATGTATTTCTAGAACTGGTGGATTATGATAGAACCAACCATGTTATTCCATCACCATTGGGCCGGAAGCCAAATAATAAAAATTCAAAACTCTCCTAGTCCCAGTTCACACCAAAATAGTCCTTTATTCCTTGCTAAAAAGTTAGCTTTGGCATCATCAGCCCCTCCATGGCGGCTCTGTGCCTCTCGTACATTCACATCACTGTGTGAAAAGTTTGGTGCACAATGTAATGATGACAAAAATATCCCGCTGCTTCTAACTAAGATCCTGGTGTATGGAGCGGGCTCAGGAGCAGAGAATGCACCATAGAAGAAGATGCTGGCTGTGCAACACGGCCAGCATCTTCTGTAAAAATACGTCCTAAGTAAGATCCCGGTGTATGGAGCGGGCTGAAGAGCTGAGCCTGCACCATAGAAGGCAGATGCTGGCTGTGCAACACAGCCAGCATCTGTAAAAATGCGTCCTATGTAAGATTCTGGTGCATGGAGCGGGCTCAGGAGCTGAGCATGCGCCATAGAAGGCAGAGAACACAGCCAGCATCTGTAACGAAACATTCCTAAGTAAAATCCAGATATATGGAGCGGGCTCAGGAGCTGAGCCTGCACCATAGAAAGCAGATGCTGGGTGTGCAACACAGCCAGCATCTGTAAAAATACATCCTATGTAATATCTCGATGTATGAAGTGGGCTGAGCAGCTGAGCCTGCACCATAGAAGGCAGATGCTGGCTGTGCAACACAGCCAGCATCTGTATAAATACATCCTAAGTAGGATCCCGGTGTATGGAGCGGGCTCAGGAGCTGAGCTGCACCATAGAAGCAATCAGAAGGTCACATCTACCCCAAAATGGCATCAATCAAGATGTCCACTTTCACGTCCTCACACCGATCCATCTACCGAAAAATGAGAGTGATGTGGGTCTCAGAAAATGGCAAAAAAACAGATTTATTTATTTTTTACTCTTTTGCCAAACTTTTTCTCACCATGTAAATATACAAAAAATACAAGTGTGGTAATGTGGTCATCGCACCGGCCTGGAGAATCATTATCAGGTCCGCTTTACAGTCCAATGAATGTGGTAAAGAAAAAATGCAGAATTGTGGGAGGTTTTTTGGGGGAGGGGGGTTTGCAGTTTCCACAGAATTGTATTGGTTTCACTGAATGGTAAAATGAATGGAGTCATCCAAACTTACAACTCATCCCGAAAAAAACAAGCCCTAACACGGCACGGTCATCAGAAATAATAAAATAAAAAGTTAGGGCTCTTCGAAGAAATGGAAGGGGAAAAAAAAGCCCAAAAATGGGGAAAAAAAAAAATAAATAAATAAATAAAAATCGCCATTTGGGAAGGGGTTAAAAAAAAAATCGTTCTCTTTGTTGTCAGTGAATAGAAACCTTAATATTTTACATCCAAAGATCGGAATTTAACACTAGAACTACTGGACTCGTGACACCTATATAGAAATACATAGTGCAAAGTAGTCAAAATGACTACCTCAGTAGTTCTAGTGTTAAAGGTACGGTATCGTAATATTACATAACTGACCATCAAACAAGACCCTGGTGGAGGGAGTCATGTAGGGAGGCAAGTAATAAAGGTCACATACTTTAGATATATTGCTCCATTTGTTCTGGCACCTTATCTCACTGCTCCATGTGTATGTTGACTCAGTAGATAAGAGCACTCAATGTGGATTGAGCACCAATTATGTAATTTTTTTCACCTTCAGCCGGTATGGTCTGTACTTTGTCTATTCTACCTGGGTACAAAAAAACCCCTGTGTTTTAAACAGTTTGTCAATTCTAATTTCTTTGGGTCCCAATCTTTTCGGAGATCCTATATATATTAGTCTAGTCGTATAAGATGTCCTACAAAAGCCCAGCTTCGGTGGGATTCACATGAAGCCATGGGACGTTTCCTCATTTTTTTTTACTCAACCACGTCCATAGCAAAACGGTGAAGAATTTTTGAAAATATTAGGAAGGAACTTCTGGTTCTTCAGGGCCACCACTAAGGTAAAGGTT